>NC_067398.1:706979931-707282431 GCF_016432865.1 Antechinus flavipes | reverse complement strand
TCCTTAACAGACCTCTCCCTTCCCTTTCTCCAGACCCCCCACATCAGTCTAGGAAACTGAGAGCCACCGATAAGAGACAATTGTCTTCTTTTCCCCTTGATTTATTTATTTAGGGAAAACAAGTTTCTTCTAATTAGAAACACTAATGTCAAGATGTTTTACTGACTCCCAGGCTGCCTATTTTCAGATGTTCTGCCTAAAATTATACCTGAGCTTTTCACATCTGTAGGTTTATTCAGCAACTCCCAGCAAATGGAAGCTTCTGTTGGTTTGTGATTGGGGAGGAAGGGAAGGGGAAAGGAAGGAGGAAAGGAGTCGTGTCCTCTTTTAACAAAGCCAGGAAAGGGGGAAGAGAAGAAAGCCCTGAAATACATAAGACACTGTAGGTTTGCACGACTGCAGCTCTTTGGGAAAAATTAACTGGCTGAAAGGGAAAAAAGGATGGAAAAACATACCCAACCCACCTTTCTAGAGCAGTCATCAATTAGCATCCAGCTCCAGGCAACCCTTCAGAAAATGAGCCGAGAGAGACCAACAGAGATAGAGACAGACAGACAGAGAAATAGAGAGACAGAGACACAGAGAGATAGAGATAAAAAGAGACAGAGACAAAGAGACAGAGAAAGGCTGAGACAGAAAGAGAAAGAGACAGAGAAACAAAGAGAGACAGAGGGAGGCAGAGAGACAAAGACAGAGACAGAGAGAGACAGATTCAGAGACAGAGAGAGACAAAGAGAAAGAGAGACAGAGACAGAGATTGTCTACTTGGAAGATCACAGAGTAGACTCATCGGAAGAATATAGAGAGCTATGCCCTTCTTGGTTTCTCACACACATGGGCAAAGACACACAGACACACATATTCACCCTGAATCCTGTAGAAAAAAAATTATTACATTTTCTGCATTTTGTTTAGGCTAGACTAATCGATTGAGAGATGGAAAATATCTGGGGGGGCAACCTAATCATGAGGAAACTGAGTCACACAACTATTGGGGTTGGAGGCAGGATCTGAACCTGTTTCCTGATTCCAGGTTCAGTTCTCTATCCACTGCATGGTTCTTTATCTCAAAGAACTCTATCAATCAGGAACAATTTATTAATCAAATTAATAAAATAACCTTTATTAGATTGGTTACCATCGAAGGAATGGTAGAGAAGGGAAAAGGGAGGGATAGAATTAAAAACTTAAAAAAACCCACGAATGTTAAAAAGTGTTATTATATGTCATCGAGGGGAAATAATATATTATTTAAAAAACAAAATAAATTTTTGAATACACAAACATTGCCACATGGAGAGTCTTGAAATGGGACTGAGTGGCCTTTTGTTAATCGAAATTCTCTCCCCTCAAACAAGATGGATAGAACACTGAGCCTAAGGGCATGAAGGTCTGAGTTCAAATTTTGCCTAAGATACATCCTAGCTGTATGACCGACCCTGAACAAGTGACTTAATCTCTCTCAGTCTGTTTTCTCTTCCATAAAATGCAAACAATAACAGCAGCTACTTCCATTTGTAAAGCACTTTGCAGATCTTAAAGTTAGCTATTGTTCTGTCTAAAATTTCTGCAAATGCTAGCTATTGTTAATTCATAATATTTAGCCACAAACATGAACTTCCAAGGTTGAGATTTATTACGAGTGCCTGGAACATACTAGGAGCTATATAAATGTTTATTTCACACTCTCTAAGAGAAAAGGTGAGTCCTTAATTTACATCCATAGCCCTGCCTTCTAAGCAGAGGGTCCAAAGCATCTCTTAACCCAAAGTCTAATCAAACAGCATTTTCCCTCTTGAAATTACATTGGATTACTTTGTTCCTATCTCTCTAATAATGGATCCTTTGAAGGATCCACTCATCTCTGACATTCTCTGTTTAAAGATCTTATCTAGCTCCGACATTTAATGTTTCTTGGTCTCTCCATTAGAATATAACCTCTTTGAGGTCAGGAAGACTCGTGTTCATGAGTTCAAACCTGACCTCGGGCATATACTAGCTGTGTGATCTTGAATAAGTCACTTTATTTGCTTCAGCTTTCCCATTTGTAAAACGAGCTGAAAATGACAAACCACTCTAGCATCTTTGCCAAGAAAACTCAAGATGGGGTTACGAAAAGTTGAACATGACTAAAACAACTGAACAACAACTGATTTGAATCCCACTCTATTGTTATTTAGTGGTTTCCAACTCTTCATGACCCTTTGGGGTTTTCTTGGTAAAGATTTTGGAATGGTTCACCATTTCCTTCTCCAGCTCATTTTATAGATGAGGAAACTGAGGCAAACAGGGAGAAGTGACTTGCCCAGGATCACATGGCTAGTAAGTATTTGAAGCTAGATTTGAATTCAGAAAAGTAAGTTTTTCTGCTTCCAGTCCCAGCATTGTATCCGCTGTACCACCTAGCTGTCCCAAATCCCACTCTACCAAGAAAGAAAATCATCCTTCCAGGATAGGAAAGGTAAGTTCCAGGCTTTCTTATCTCTATAACATTTCTCCTCTCTTTCCTAGTGGTTCCAAGGCAATCAAAATGGACCAGCTTTCCTCTCAGAGTCATTGTTGCTATCTTTGACACCTTTAGTTTGGGGAAAGTCCCCATATCCTCAGCCCTTCAGAGTCCCAGTTCTCGCTTCCTCTAGCTCTGCTACTGAAGTATTCACACAGCAGCCCTGGGAGATAAGAAGTACAGATGGTATTATTCCCACTTGCAGACAAGGAGAGGAAAGCACCCTGGCTGAATACAGAGAGCTTGCCCCTAGGATGACTAGGTTCATAGCATTGTGGGAAGAACTCCGAAGAGATTTAGTTCTCACATTTATAGTTGAAGAAACAGACCCCGAGAGGCTGACTTGCCCAAGATCACACATTCAGACCAGGTTAACCTTACCCCATCTTGTTTTGTCCCTTACCAAACGGACCCAGGAGCTCCCATCATCCACCCTCCACCCCGAGGTTGCTGTTGGTTCTTTCTCTTTCCAATATCCCTTCTCCAGCCTGGAAACAACAAGCTTCATCTACTAGCATTAGGCACAAGAGTCAGGGGAAGTCTGCATCCAAATGAGCAGCAGGAATGGCTTACGAGCCCAAGCCACGGAGTCTTTCCACTTGCTTCCCAGGCCCCCCAAGCCGAAGCCATTGGAGACAGCCTACCTCCACCTCACGTTGTCATGGCGACCCAGCAGCTGGCTGGGTGGCTCCAGTTCTTCCACTCTCTCACAGCTGGCTTCCCTCACTGCCCACTGGGGCTCCCTACTCGGGGATTTATAGGGAGCTGGGGTGGGTGGGGCCTGAAGGAACAAGGCCATCAGGCATGGGATGAGGCAGGATTGCCAGATGACCTCACCTGGGATATGAGTAGGGTTGTCTCAGCTTGGCAAAGGCCCAGCAGGACGGCAGGTACTGTGGCAAAAGCATAAAAAAAAAGCCCACGTAGAAACCTGACTCAACCGTGACTGCTGAATGGAATCACAGAGTGTCGGAGAATCTTGGAACTGAGAATACGGGAGATGGGAAGAATTTTAGAAAACAAGACATAAGAGTCGAATGGGCCCTTAAAACACCAGATTTTAGCTCCGAGAGGGCCCTCGGGACACAGAACGTCAGAGCTGAGTGGTTCTGGGAACTGAGAATATCAGAGCTCAGAGTGGCTCTGTCCCTGGGAAGGGACTTTAGAAAACAGAGCACTGAATATTAGAAATGCCTTAGAAGTCAGAAGTGAGAGGGATCTTGGAATAGTGAGTGTTACAAGAGAGCCTGAGACAGATCCTGATTGTCCTCCTCTGTCAGATGAGGAAACTGAGGCACAGAGCTAATGAATGATTTGAAGGTCCGGCTGGGTTGTGGCAGAGCCCAGGCCAGAGCATCTCTCACCTCCCTGGCCAGTGCCGATCCAGCTTGACCGTAGCATCTGGGCTTGGTGGCTGCCTGTGACACCTGGCTTCAGCAGTCCACTAGAAATAACTCTGAGGTTGGCCCTAACTAGGGGTGGCCTGTCAGTTCCAGGGCAGTGTAACCCACCCCGCCCCCTGGCTCTGGAGGACCGCCTCCAAGTTCTGTCTGGAGGCCAGAGTGGGATGCTTTTCCTGGTGTCTGCCTTTCAGGCAAACCACAGGACACAATCACCCCTCTTCATTCAGGGCCAGCATGGGATTGGGGGGAGGTCCAGTTAACCTTTCCAGTGACTTGGCAGAAAGCCAGGCCCACGTAGTTCTGAGCCTCTCCCCGTGTTGTCACTGCCTAGCCCAGAGGAGGATGAAAGACCAAAGTCTGCTTGACTTCGAACTCCAGGAATGAGAGTGGGCGCTTCGGTGGGCAGCATGGGGCACAGAGGATGTTTCCTCACAGGTGGTCCCCTTAGGGCATCCATCATGCTGGGTCCCAGTCTAACACATTGACCGCTGAGCCCCTGTGGCTCCCAGCCAGAGTGTGACAAGAAGTGGGGGTGAGTCAGTGTAGATTGGGCCAGGAAGGTGGCATGTGGCCCTCAGAGCTTTGATTCCTGGTTTCCCCATTTCCTAGCTCTGTGACCATGGACAAGTCACTATAACTCCTTTTAATTTCCTCATCTGTAAAATGTCAGAGATGAACTAGACTGCTTTTAAAGCTCTTTTAGTGCTCAATTTATGATCCTTACATCTTTAAAATTGGGGATTGGATTAAGTGACCTCCAAGGTCCCTTCTTACACTGAATCTACGGCTTTTTGTGGTCATCACTCTGGGTCTCAGTTTCCCCATATGTCAAACCAACGTTTTAGACTAATTGACCTCTGGGGTCCCTTCCTCTTCCAGATCTAGGATCCTCTGTCACAGGGCTGTCAAGATGAAAGTGCCATGTGTTGTCTGGTGGCCTGCCCACCTTCAAACTACCATGACCATCCAGTCCCTTCACTCCTAGAAAAGTTTGGCCACCTTGAGTTCTGACCTTTTCTCCCCTGAAAGCCAATGAGGCTCCTTGGGCCTCCATTTCCTTTTTTTGTCAAATGGGAGGATTGAATCAGATGCTTGGGAAGATGCTCTTACAGCTCTAAAAATCTCTAAGAAGGTGAAGGCTGGGAATCTACCTTGAGCCCTTCTATGGAACCTTCTCCTTGCTGGCAAACTTCCACCCTTTCTTCTCCATCCATATCTATGCTGTGCACACACAGGGAGCCAGCAGGGTCTTTGGAGACCCAAATGTTTGGGCTCAGAACAATGAGTGGGTTTCATGAAAAATGAGGAGGAAAGGGTTGATTGTTTTTTATACCTTGATCTATAGCACCCCCTCCCCCGCAACACACACACACACACACACACACTCACACTCACACTCACACACATACACACACACACTTACACACACACACACACACTCACACTCACATGACCGTGTCAGCAGTCCACAATTTCATCTAATCTTGCAATCCCTTCCATTTGATTTTCTATACCAGGAGAAAACAGGGATCATGACTAACCTCTTTTCCAATCTCCCCCAAATCCTGCCAGGCTCATAATTGTGGAGGAGCCGGTCCCCAGAAATCTCCAGGACATCCCATTATCAGCCACAAACTTGAGAAAAAATTGGTAGTTTCTCCCCTCCCCTGAGCCTCCCAGACGAGCCCTATCATTTCCCCCTATGGGGCTGTTAACAAGTGAAACTGAAAGGACCCATTTATCCTTTAGGACACGGTTCCTTTTTGGAAAATAAGGGCTCTCAAACTGTCCGGGCCGGCCCTCACATAAAGAGCTGGATTTCTCCCACGCAGTCCACGGCCACTCTCTACCTGCCTGGCCACGCCAGAGCTCTGCTCTGCTCCAAATGCCACTTCCTTTTCCCCTGGGGAAGCGAAAGTTTCTCCCTGAACCTGTTCAGGTCTGTCTGTCACCTTCCCCGAGCCATCCCTGACTCCCGGGGAGCCAATGGCTCCATTCCCCCACCCCCATGATGGGGGGAGGGTGTCGCCTGGAGATGCAATTCCAGTTCCTTGGGAGGAAACGGTCAGTTCTTCAGATCTTACTTTGGTCTCTGTAGCTCCTGCCCCCCCTCACCTCCGCTCTCGGTTTCCCACACACATCCCCCCTCCCCCTTGCCCCGTTACCTGTGGGGTCGCCGGGAGCTTCCCAACTCTGCCAATAGCTGTGGTCAGGAGCTTGACCAATGTCTCCCCCCAGCGCCGGAGCCCAAGCGGGCTCGCCGTGCTGCCCCAGGCTCCTTCCAGGTCTAAGATTGCTGCAATTGCGCGGAGGAGATCCGTGTGTGTGTGTGTGTGTGTGTGTGTGTGTGTGTGTGTGTACGCGCGCGCGTGTGTGTGCAATTATGTGTGTTAAAAAAAAGAGAGAGACAGAAGCCAGCTCTCCCCCAGCTGAGCTCCCTGTTATTTTCCCTGCCCGGGCGAGGAGCCGCAGGGGGAGGAAAAGTAAGTGTGGGGAGCCGCGGCTGGGGGGCTGCGCCCCCCAATGCAGCAGCAGCGGCAGCAGCGGCAGCAGCAGCAGCCCCGGAGCCCCCGGAGCCCGGCTGGCTAGAGCGCTGACCGCGGCAGCCTCCCACTCACGCAGCCGAGGCTGGGCAGGGGGCAGAGCCCGTGGCCATCCCGGGCGGCCGCCGATCGGGGGGCCCGAGAGGCGGGCGGGGGGCCGGGGCACGGCGCGGGGCGCGGAGCCCGGCTACTGGCGCTGGGGCGGGCGGCTCGCGGGCTCTCCCTCACTTAACATCTCTATCGCGGAGCCCGAGCCAGCTCTGCTCTCTCTGCTCTCTCCTCTGCTGCCGCTGCTGCGGCGGCTCCCTCCGCTGCCGCTCTGTTCGGCAGGCCTACAGCACTGCCTACCGCTTAACTCCTTAAAGGCTGGCTTTCCGGCCGGCTCGCAGGGAGGGGGGCGTCCTGGACAGTTCCCGGTGCTGAACGCCAGCGGGGGGAGGGGGGAGGGAGGGAAGGAGGGGCGGGAGCAGATACCCCGCGGCCAGTACCCGGGAAAACCCCACCCCCCACCCCGCTCATGCCCCTCTGGGGGGAACCCCCCACCCCCGCTCATGGGGGGGAACCCCCCCTCACACCCCTCTGGGGGCTCCCCTGTCTGCACCAAGCTTCTCTAATGGCACCCCTTCAAAAGATTCTCTGATTTCCCTCACCTCAGCTCCCCCCCACTCAAGATGAGGCTACATGTATCTGTATGTGTGGACACAGGCACAGATATGTGAACATATACACCTGTCTCCACATGCATGTAGTGTGTAGATACACCTCATCTAGGTACATAAACATGTATGTGTTCATACATATGTTCACATGTATACACACCCATCTGTGTACTTTCACACACATGTTTTATGCATATATTCATGTTGCTACTTAGGCTTTGGCTCAGAATAATTTTCTCTGCTTAGTACCCATGACAATTATGGGCTCTTCTCGAGAGCAAGGGCTATTTCCCCCTTTCATGTAGTCCCAATGCTTCGCATATAGTAGGCACTTAATAAATGCTTTTAACTGATCAAGCCACTGATGCAGGCCCACTATTATTCCAGAGACAGAAGTAGTACAATAGAAAGCATGCTAACCCCAGGGTGGGTCTGGATTCAAATTCTGTTTCTGCCAGTTGTTACCAGTGTGATCTTGGACCTTGATTCCCTGCTGGAGAGCAGGAGGAAGCCTTCTCCTTCCTGCGTGTGTCCTGCTTCCCTTCAGCAGTCTGTTACTGTCTATAGATCCCTTCTCGGCATCATGGTTTTAAATGCATGACAAAAGAAACAAATTATATGAAAATGGTTATTAGCATATAAAACAACCAACCGAGTGATGGACTCCAAGTTAAGAAAGCTTGTTCTAGATTTGGCAAATTGGGTGGAGACAGTGTAAAGAGTTCTAGACTTGCAGGAGGAGAATAGGTTTCAAGCCTCTGCTGTGGGATCCTGGACAAGTCACTTCACTGCCTTATGCCTTAAGGAGATAAGGGAGAGTCAGTGAGGTAGAATGAGTGTAGAGCTGGTTTTGGAAGGAGAAACACTTGAGTGCAAACCCTGCTTTTGACACATATTGGCTGTGTGATCCTGGACAAGTCACTTAATATCCCAATGTTCGAAGTAACTAAGTTGCAGAAGTTATCTGCACTGATGGAGGCCATTTCTTCATCTGGGAGTTCTCTACACGAAAGAAATGACAGATCTAGTCCCTGTCCCTATACATAGATCATAGGATTGTCTTGGGGACAATTTATAAGCATTAAGATGTTCTAGAAATGGGGACGCGGACCAGGTCAGATCTATGATTTCAATGTCTGGACTCCCAGTGGTATAGAGAAAAATACACTGGTTTTAGAGTGAAAAGACCTGAATTCAAATCCACCTTCTGAGTCTGACAATCTGTATGATTTTGAGAAAGTCACGTGATTTTTGAGAGTCACATGATCTTGAGAAAGTCACGTAATCTTTCTGGATCTCAGCTTGCTCATCTGTAAAATGAGGCGATTGGTCTATATGGCTTCTTCCAGAGTTGCTTTCAACTCTCGCTCTCTCATCCTACAAACTTTTTTTTAACCCATGCAACTCAGCATTTCCTCTGAAACTTTTCATCTGTGGGGAGCTGTCCCCAGGATCCTCCCTGTCATCATGTGTCAGATAAAGACTTCCCTGGTCATCCCGACTCCCGAACCGGCTTTTCATCCATTCTGCCATGCAGCTCATAGCAATAGCAGTTATCCTTAATCTCCCTAAAGTCCCCAGCCAGCTCTAAATCCTAGGAGATCTCATCTGCACTTATCACATTCGATTTTTAAAATAACGGCTGATGTTTCTATAGCATTTTAAAGTTTGCAGAGCTCTCTACATTACCTCATTTGATCCCAGCAATGGCTCAGGCAAAAGGATACTTTTAGTATTCCCATTTTGCAGATGAGGAAACTAAGGCTTACTCATACTAATCCGATGAGCCTAGCAGGTGAGATTTAAACCCAGTTCTCTCCTGACTCAGCTCAATTGATTTTTTAACCACACCACGTTGACTTTGATTGTGTTCCTACTTCTTTTTCTCAACAAGATCGCAGACTACATATGGTAGAGACTGTCTCTAACTTAGACACAGTTATGTGTCTAGAACTGTGTTCTGAGGTTGGTAGCACTGACTACAATTTTAGTGAATTATTTTTCAGAATAACCAAATGTAGCCCAGAGTAGGAAGAGGAAAAGAATGGAGAGAATCTCAGTCCGTGGAGGATGTTCTTCAATTGGGTCATCCCTGAACACTCCTAAATACACATGCTCATTGTCTCTTGTCTCTCATCCTCCTCAGCTCAGTCAGAATTCCCTTTGCCTCTACACACGGGTCAACCCATGCCTTCAGGGAGGCTCTCACATCCCAAAGATTCATAAAGTCAGAATCATAAAGCATAGGAAATGAATGAAACAAGGGCTTCTTTCTTCCCAGGACAGTGGATGTCAGAGCTAGGAGACATCTTAGAAGAGAGAACATTGAACAGGGAATGTCAGTGGGAGGGCTCTTAGAACAGGGAATGTCAAGGTTGGGAAGGATCTTAGAATGTGAAATGTCTGAAATGGGAGGGATATGGAATAAAATGCTCTAGGTAATTATTAAGCTTTCTCTGTAATAAGAAGAACTCTGTCCCTGAGCTAAGAGCCCTGGGTTCTTATCCTTACCTTGTGTAACTTTGATAAGTCACCTCTCTTCCTCAGATCTATCCTTTGTCAAATGAGGCATCTGGACTGAACATCCCTAAAGTCCTTGTCTCTTCTGTAGTCTATAATTCTCTACTATCTATCACTCCACTCTATGTTCTTTTTATATTTTCCCCTTCCATATTTCTATGCTACTCTAAGGTGCATCAAGCACATTCTTTGTAACAGCTCTATGAGTTCTGTTATTATCCTCTTTTTCCTGAGGGAGAAACTGAGGCCCCTACAAGTCAAGTAATTTGACCATGGACACACATTGACTAAAATGCTGGATCATTTTAATATATATATATACCCCAAGGTATTGGCTCCGAGTCTAAGGTTGTTTCCCCCTTCACTAGTCTCTACATGACACAATTTCTCTTGATATTCTTTCTTCTTCTGTCTTCCCTACCCTCCCCCTTTCTCCCCTCTTTCTCCATCTTCTCTCATTTCTTTTCCTACTGTCTCTGTTTTCTGTTTCTCTCTGTCTATCTCTATCTCTGTCTCTCTCTGTCTTTGTCTCTGTCTCTGTATATTTGTCTCTCTCTGTCTCTCCCTCTCTGTGTCTTTCTGTCTCTGTGTCTCTCTGCCTTTGTCTCGCTATCTCTTTCTTTCTCCTCCTTCCCATGCTCCTTCTGCCTGTCTCTGGTTCTACTCTTAACTCTTAGAATTCTTTGTTCTTTATTGACCTTGAATTACCTCAACAAGTTGTGCTCCATGTTTGTGACATAATACTCCTGTGGTATAAGAGTGAAGAATATGTTAGATAGGGAGGAGCATGGAAAGACTTATATGAACTGATGCAAAGTGAAATAAGGGGAACAATATATATCCAGTAACCACAACGCTGTAAATGGGAAGAACAACAATAAAACAAAACAACTGAGCCAGAATATCATGAAATTATCAAGAGCATGGTTGGCCCCAAAGAAGAGACAAGACAAGTCCCCAGCTCCCTTACAGAAGTGAGGGTCTCTGGGTGTCAAAAACTGCAAGTAATGTCAAACTTTTGGACATGATTGTTTTGCTGAGATTTCTTTTTCTTCCTCTTCCTTTTCTTCTCTTTCATAAAGGTTGGCTCTCCAGGATGGGGCAGGGTGAAGGAAACAGTGAAAAATGCAGGTGATGTGAAAATACCCAGGATCAATAAAAATCTATTTTTAAAAATTGGGAAATAAGAATCCCTTGTTTCCTTCAAAACCCTGATTAAGCATCACCTTCTACATGAAACCTTTTAAGATACACTGCTAACGAGTGTTCTGCTCAAAAAGTCTCCTTGTATTTCTTCTGTATATATCTTCTATACCTTTAAAGTGCATATTGTCTCCCTCAAAAGAACGCAAGCATCCTGAGAGCAGGGATTTGTATTCTCAGCCCATGGCATAGGGCCTATGACGTTCTAGGAACTTAATAAGTGTTTATTGATTGACTGATGGATTATGTCTATTTCCCACTCTTTGTCATTGATTCTCTTGCCCGTCTTTCCATTTTCCCTCTTCTCCTCCTCCTTCTCCTCCACTCCCTCAAACTATCAAAATTGAATAAAACTCTATATGGTACAGATTTTTCCCCTCTCCATTTTTGCTGGTCTCAGTCCCCTCTTCATATCTCAAGGTTCTCACAGGGCAATATTTAGCCATGCTGGTGGTCCTCAGGGCTAATGACGTTGTTAGCCCCCGATACAAACAGCTGATGAAACATAAATATAGAACAAAGCCAAAGTCTAATGTTTATAAAAAACAGTTGTTCAAGTGATACCAACAGGGGGAGGGACCCATCTGATCTCTCTTCTCTCCAAACCCTGCCCCAACTTTGCCAAACACAGCCAAGGAAAAATTACACAAAATATCTGTAAAACAAAACCTTCTCCACTCATCCCTGTCATGGACAATCCATCCCCAGTGTTCAAGGCTGAGGCTCATTTCACAGATGGGACACCTTTCCAGATCAGAATTTTATTGCTTTGGGCCCAAGACAAGACTTAGAAAGCAGAAAGGAGATCTATTGTAGGCTGAAAAGTTAAGTCATAAATAGATAAAGATATGTGTTTGAGGGAGTTTCAAAGGGAAGTATTTGGGAACTCTTTAGAGCTGATTTAAGGGGGGAAGCCATTTGACTAAAACATGACTGTTGATTTCTCTGAAGTTTCTTTGGGTCCAATATTGGAAGCCTTCTAATAGTTATATCAGTGACCATGTTGGACAGTAGCTTAGCTACTTAGCTCCTTGATATTTTTCTAGAGTCCAGAATTTCTTACCTCCCCATTCCCTAACTACTCTTTCACCAAGTCTTTTTTTTGTTTTTTATTAAAGCTTTTTATTTACAAAACATATACATGGGTAAATTTTCAACATTGACCCTTCTGTTCCAAATTATCTCCTCCTTCCTCCCACTCCCTCCCCTAGATGGCAGGTAGTCCAATACATGTTAAATGTACTAAAATATATTTTAAACCCAATATATGTATACATATTTATACAGTTATCTCGCTGCACAAGAAAAATCAGATCGATAAGGAAAAAAACTGGGAAAGAAACAAAATGCAAGCAAACAATAACAAAAAGAGTGAGAATGCCATGTTGTCTTTCACCGAGTCTTGCTACATCTTGTCTACATCCTAGAGTGTAAGATCTTTCAGAGTAGGGACGGATTCTTTTTTATCCTTGTATCCTCAGTGCCTAGTGGAATGTTTGGAGCATAGGAGATGCTTAGGAAATGCTTGATAAAATAAAAAATAAAATAAAAACAAATGAGAAAGCTGGATGGTAGGTGGGGACTTGGAAAAATGATTGATTTGGTGAAAGGAACTCCCAAGAAGGAACTTCTTCTACAAATACAGGTAGAGGAACCTTCTATTAAAAATATGACATTCTCCATATTTAACACGTATTGGTCTACCTGTCATCTGGGGGAAGGGGTGGGGTGAAGGAGGAAAACGTCGGAACAAAAGGTTTTGCAAGTGTCAATGCTGAAAAATTACCCATGCATATAGCTTGTAAATGAAAAGCTATAATAGGAAAAAAATATGGCATTCTCTTCCCCTCCCCCAAATCATGTCAGTGATTTTGGAGAGATGCCAAGAATATATAAGTTAATAAGAACCGAACTTCTCTCTCAAAAATACAGCATTAAGAATTCCCTAGGGCACTGAGTCCAGAGTGCCCAGAGTCACCTGGATATTAGGTGTCAGAGGCCTGGTTCCCAGGCCAGCTCCCTATTTATTACTCCATGAAATCTAGAAAAATGTAAAATCTTGGAGGAAAGAAATGTTTCATATCTGTCCTTATATCCCCAGCCCCTAACATAGTGCTTAGAAAATGCCTTTTCATTCAATGATTAATTGTCCATTTTACAGAGGAGAAAACTGAGTCTCAGATTGATGAATTGATCAAGGAAGGCAATAGGGTAGGGTGAAAAGCCTTCTAGATTTGAAATCCAAATCCTGCTTCTGAGACTTTCTAGCTTTGTGACCTTGAGCACCACCCTCTGAGCTCTCATTGCTCCTCTGGTAAAGAAGGATAATAATGGTGACAATCTTTTGCTCACAAGGTTGTTGAGAGACCCCGAGATTGAGCAGGAAAAGTGTTTCTAAAGCCTTGATGTACAATATAAGTGTAAGTCATGATTATCATTTCCCAACATCCCACAGCAAATTCGTGATAGAACAGGGACTAGAACATTCAGTGAAAGATCACAATAGAAGGAAAAATGGAAGTTTCACAAGGTGCCACAGACCCAGAGGCACTGAGTCATCGACTCTACAAGATGACAAGAGTGAGGAAGGCCACAGGAGGTGTCAGGGGAGTTCTTTTCTTCTAAGCCTTTGGTTTTACAGAGAGGGAAATAGACTCACCCATTGTCACACAGTGACTTAATGTTGGATTCTGAATTTGAACTCCAGTGCGTCCTCTTGCCACTGAACCTGAGCAGCCGGGATTGGGGTCGGCTGCCCATGTACTTGGGCCCCTCTCATTTAAGATGCTTAAATATAATCCCTCTCCTCATCAGCAACAAGATACACAAAACCACCATTCCTCCTGATCCCGTAATTATTGTTAGATTGCAAAAGAAGCAAACGCAGGTGGGAAAACAGAAGCGCCTTTCGACATTGGTTCATCTCCAAACTTGTGGGAAGCCTGGGTGAGACAACTTTGTCTGGCTTCTCCCCTGATCCCCCGATCTGTGTTTCTGCTTTATTGGCAAATTCTGCCGAGGGTTGTCATCGACAATGATAATTCGGTGTCAGGTGATGCTCCGGAAATCTCAGCTATTTCGGGACGGCGGATGTAAGGATACGCAGTCAAGGACGCGGAATGTTAGCACCAGAAGGCACCTTCAGAATTACCTCGTCCGACCCACTCCGTGTCCAACTTAGAGAAGGAAACAGAAGCCAGACAGTCAGAGGGACTTATCCAAGGTCACGCAAAGAGTGAGAGCCAGAGCCAGAAGCAGAAGCCGGCGTTCACTCAATCTGTCAACAAATATTTCTTGAGCCCTCACCAGGTTCAAGGTAATGTACTAGATGGTCTCCATTCTGTGTCCTTTTCACTATTCTTGGTTTATACAAACATCGGTTATTTATCAAGTGCTCTGGAACAAAGTCAGGGAACAGTGGCAGCTCCCCAGAAGTAGGGACTGGGCAGGCACCAAGAGCAGAAGGTGCCCACCTCCCAGTGGTCCAGGGATCTCTCTAAAAGAATACACTCTAAAACACCACTTTATATGCATCTGTGGAGTGAGTTTCTTCACTGGAAATAAAATCACAAGTCTGAACCAAAAAAAAAAAAAATCCTACATTAGACTCACAATAATCCTGCAAAAATACCTATAACTGGCCTTGTTGTGCCCATTTTGAAGATGTGGAATACCAAACCTTACTTTCCCCAGAGTCACATAGTTAGGGAGAGTCAGAGAAAGATTTGAATCAGATCTTCTTGAATACAGAGTCAACCTTCATACATTATACCATGATACCTAGAAAACAAGCAACAGAGTTGACATTTCCTTGTATTATCAATTTTTGTCTTTGTGAACTTGAGTAAATCATTTGACTTTCCCATATTTCAATTCCATCCCCCTAAGTTTATGTTTGAGAGTACAGATATTATAATAGCCTTTCAAACATTTTCCCCCCATTCCTACCACTCAAGCCTTCTGTTCTCCAGGATCCACATCCCTCTTTTTTCATGAAATCTTAATAATGTAGTTTCAAGATCCTTTGCCATTTTAGTTATCTTTGTCTGGGGATTTACCATTTTCTCGATGTCTTTCCCTAAAATGTGGTAGCCAGAAGTCTATACAATGCTCCATGTGTAATCTGATCAGGAAACCAGGATATCAGGAATCTATCATTCTGAACTTTGAACCCTTTATTTATAATCCCTAATGCAACAAAACTCAGATCTCTAATGGGGAAGACATAGATCTCAGAAAGAATAAGGTATAGTCAAAATCCACATTGTGTAGGAATCTCCCACCACTTACCTCATTCTCTCTGAGTTTGACTTGCTTCGCTCAATCTGCTCTTAATTAATAGGCTCAACTCTCATAGACAGACCATTATCCCATATCATATTCTCTGAGTTCTAGGCTATTCACTCTTCTAGCTCAAGTCCCCATCCCATGTTTTTTTTTTTTTTCTATTCACATACTCAACGAGCAAACATTTATTAAGTGTCTACTTTGTGCCAGATACTGTGAAATAACAAACTCAGACAATGCATGATATTTTCCAAAGAATATCATTTATAATATAATTTATAATAATTTATTTATAATAATGACATTTAGATCTCAAAAATAGCCATTAATTTAATTTAATATGTTATGTGACAATATTTTATAGCAAATACATAAATTACAAAATATATCACAAATACATTAAATGCAGATCATACTCTCTCACCAATTTACTTAATAACTATAATGAATAGTGGGCACATACTCATAGGAACTTTGAAAGGAATGAATATGAAAGAATAAAATGCAAAGTGACTCATAACTTGACTACAGGCTTCAATGTTATTGGTCCATTTGGAAATATGTGATTCACAAAATTGCTTCTCTGCTCACTGCTTGACCGTTGGTCCTCAATACTTTTCAGCTGGAAAAATTCTCTTCTCTACTCAAATATAACCTTTACAAAGTCATTATTAACCCATATCTTTGAAATAGAGATTAGAAAGCATTATCACAATATTACAAAGATAATCAACTTTTTGAAAGACTTAGGAACTCTAAAACAGAATGACCAGCCACAATTCCAAAGGACTATCATGAAATATGCTGTCCACCTCTTTACAAATCAAAGTATCTTTTCTTTGTTTCTTTTCATTTTCCTTCCTTCCTTCCTTCTTTTCTTTTTCTTTCTCTATTTCTTTCCTTTCTTTCTTTCTTTCCTTCCTTTCCTTTCTTTCTTTCTTTCTTTCTTTCTTTCTTTCTTTCTTTCTTTTTTTCTTTTCTTTCTTTTCTTTCTTTTCTTTCTTTTCTTTCTTTTCTTTCTTTCTTTCTTTCTTTCTTTCTTTCTTTCTTTCTTTCTTTCTTTCTTTCTTTCTTTCTTTCTTTCTTTCTTTCTTTCTTTCTTCTTTCTTTTCTTCCTTCCTTCCTTCCTTCCTTCCTTCCTTCCTTCCTTTCTTTCTTTCCTTCCTTCCTTCCTTCCTTCTTTCATTCTCTCTCTCTTTCTTTCTTTGTCTTGTGCTCTCCCTGTCTCTGTCTGTCTCTGTTTCTGTCTCTCTCTCTGTCTCTGTCTCTCTCTTTCATGGATAATATGGGAATTTATTTCCCATGACAATGTACAATATCTGTAATGAGTTTAAATTTTGTTGCTTTCTCACTGAGTAGAGGAAAAGAAAAATAAAGAGAAAAACTTGAAACTGAAAATAAATTTTTTTTAAAGAATTGGCTAAACATAAAAAGCCAACATTAGCTCTTAATGTAGTAGCTGTTCTCTTTAAACCACAGAAATGTAAGTTCATCAAACTAACTGCCTCTGGGTTGTGCAGCCAGTTATTGACATGGATGCTGTGCTGTCCAATCAGAATCGAGCTCACAACTAAACAATTCTGTGCTGATGTATGCTTTTAAACCAGCTCACTGGGACACCAGAGCAGCTGCAACAACCCCTCTGCTTTTCCTTTTTAAGTCAAGAGCAAAGGCGAACAACAGGTCCTCATGAAAAGCCTCATCCCTTTTCAATGATGGGCAACACTGAAAAGTAATAGCTATCACTGAAGCTCTTGGCCAATGAAGCCAAATCTCTCTCTGACTGATGAGGAATCACGCCCTGAAGCCCATTATATTTGGATTGTTTTTTAATCTTCTGGCCCCCCACAGAGCATCTCTCTAGTCCCCTTCCTGTGTGTTCTCAGTTTACCTGAAAATCAACCTCCTGTCTCTTGGTGACTCATCTTTCACTCTCCCCTCCCCAAGCCATAGTTTGTGGTTATTATAGCATTTAGTACAAAATATTGATCCAAACCTAATTTCTGCTAAACTTCTTTCTAGTTTTCCCAGAAATTATTGTTAAGTGGAATTAATTCCCCAGGTAATTTAAATTTCTAAGTTAGTAAAACACTGACTTTGAGGTTATTTTGCCCCTGATAATTCTTTAACTAGTCTATATTACAGATCTATTTCTTTTTTATACTTATTAGTATTTTATTTTTTCCAATTACATGTAAATAGTGTTCAACCTTCATCTTTGTAAGATTTTGAGCTCCAAATTTTTCTCCTTCCCTCACCCTTCCCCAAGACACCAAGCTATCTGATATATCAACTTTAGATGTCACAAATCCCCAAATTTTCCCCTATCAATTCCCCTACCAATTGGTAGTCCTTTAAAAATCATGGCTGTCTGCAATGTGTATATGATTTCTTATTTTAAAAAGCCTACCTTTTGAACTGGAAACTGAGTGGATGCTCATCAGCTGGGGAATGGCTAAATAAGTCATGATATATGAATTTATGGAATAGTATTGTTCTATAAGAAATGGTCAGTAGGATGATTTAAGAAAAGCCTGGAAAGACTTACATGAACTGATGCAAAGTTAAGTGACTAGTACCAAGAAAACATTGTACATGTTTTCATTTTCCTTCCTTCCTTCCTTCCTTCCTTCCTTCCTTCCTTCCTTCCTTCCTTCCTTCCTTCTTTCTCAACAAGATTATATAAAGATCAACTCTGATGGACATGCTCTTTTCAACAATGAGGTGATTCAGGCTGATTCCAATAGACTTGTGATGGAGAGAGCCTCCTGCATCCAGAAAGAGGACAATGGGGACTGAGGGTAGATCATAATATAGTATTTTCACCTTTTTGGTGTTGTTTGCTTGTTTTTTCTTTCTCATTTTCCTCCTTTTGATCTGATTTTTCTTGTGTAGCATGATAAATGTGAAAATATGTTTAGAAGAATTGTACATGTTTAACCTATATTGGATTTCTTATTGTCTAAGGGGTGGAGAGAGAAGGGAGGGAGGGAGAGAAAAACATTGAAATATAAGGTTTTGCGAGAGTGAATGTTGAATACTATCTTTATGTGTGTTTTGAAAAATAAAAAGCTATTGATATAAAAAAATCCCTCCATTTTAAATCATAAAACAATGTTTGAAAATTATCCCAAGTGTCATGCTTTGCAGTTGCAGTATTTAATAAGGTTCTCCATCTCATTGGTGCCCTTGAAACTGTGTTTCTTTATGCTCGTATTTCTCTAGTTTTTAATAAGTAGTTCTTTCTCTGCCTGTTTATGAAATTAAACTTGCTCCACATAAGTGAGTCACCACTCCACATCATTGATGAAGGAATGACCAAAGGTCATTGTCTAAATCCCTTCTAAAAGTTGTGTGGGTGGGTGTTAGTGGTGTTTATTAAAACAGTTATTTTTTTCTATTTTTAGTAGTTATTCACACATTCATCTATAATAGCAGCAGTATTTTACATCACTTAATAGCTTTTATGCATCCTTTTCCTTTACAAAAATCCATATTTTCTGTCTCATCACTAACCTGTTCCAATTTTCCTAAAAGGTTAGTATACACTAAGATTTAGCTTTGGCTGCCTGTCACACGTTACACACTCTTCTAACAAGACTACACCCTATATAAACCCTCAACTACATCTCTCTCTTCAAGTTATTTTTCAAAGACCAAGAGATTTTCATAAGGAAACAGGCAGAGACATCACCAAGGTGTTGATTAATTTTGTTTGACTGTATTTATGAGGTAGGTTGACTGTATTTGATTGGGGTGGAGAGGGGGTGGAATTAGTTTATGGGAAGCAAAAGAAAGGCAAAAAGAAAGAAAAGAATATCAATAAAACATTTGAAAATACATTGAAGAAAACATAATGATCCTCAGAAGGGAACTATACACAAAGAACAATGCCGTCAAATTTTGCATATATTTAAAAAACTATAAAAGCAGAAATCCACTGCTTCATAATCATTTCTTTTTTGTTCTTTGTATTTTGAAATGCTTTTGTCTAGTACTGATTGTTTAATTTACCATAAAAATAATTTTTAAAAAATATTTTTTTTTAAAAAAAAGGCAATCCTACAAGGCATAAAACACCTAGTCTTTATTATACTATGTTTCGAACAATGGAAGACTTAAGGCCTGATAAGAGACCAATAAAGGTATGGAGGAACAGAGACAAGGAAAGGAGGGATTCTGGGTGAAGACCATTACTTGATCTAGTTACTGAAAGGGGAAGGATACAACTGAGTCTCTTACTAGATGGAGTTGGGAGACCTTGGTCTTTTTATGCTACAATCCTTAATGGTTTGACTGAGGCAACGGCCATTCAGTGATTAAGGCTAGATAAGAAAGAAATGAAGCAAACAATGGTCTTTTTTTAAAAACCTAGTCAAAAAATAGTCTTAATCTGGGAGGGAAAATCGCTCGAGATTTCTATCCAAAATAAGGACATTGATTATTTGCATTCACCCAGAGGCACTCAAGAGGCCAAAATAAAAACCAAGTAGTCTTTGTCTGGGAGCTTTTGGTGGGCAATCAATGAGAGCTAGAGTGATTTGGGTTCAAGGCATGACTCCCTAAGAAATAAATCTAATCTATCATATTCAGGGAGGAAGATGTGTTGCTTGGTTCCCAACGAAGTGGTTCCTAACACGGTGATTCTTTGTCTTTTTTTTTTTTTTTTTTGCCTAGGCAATTGGGGTTAAGTGACTTGCCTAGGGTGACACAATTAGTATGTGCCTCAGGTCTAATTTGAACTCAGTTCTTCTTGACCACAAGCCCAATGTTCTATCCAAATAATACTGTTTCTTTATGAAAGGAGAATTCTCCCAATTCTTATCAGCTCTAGTAATGGGCTTAAAGGATACCACCTACATTGAACTTCAGTGAAGACTCCTGTGAAGCTTTCTGTGAAAACCTATTTAAAAACACATTTCGACTAATTAATAGCATCCAACCATAGCTGGAATTAAAAAAAAAAAAAGGCAACAAGCCATCAATTTAAATTGCAGATGATGACCTTTATGTTGGAGACCTTTTCAAACATCCTGGTTACAGCTCTGGGGGTCCACCACTCGATAATCCTCCGAGTGATTTTCTGCAGTTGGTTTTATGATTGTCATTATGTGTTGAAATCCCCAATTTTTATGCTTCACCCCAGTTGGTATCTCCTGAGAGCCTGGATAATTAAAAAATGCCTGGAGCAAGACGAGTTCTCCACCTCCTCGCCCCCTATTGCTGTATTCTTATAGCCCTTATCTTTAGGAAAGCCACCAAAATGAACTGCCCATAAACTGGGTTCATATGAAGAAACGGAGACCTAAAGAAACAGAGGCACAGAACTAGTCAACCAGCAAGGTAAGATTAAAGTTCTGGGGTCAGGGAGGGTGTTTTGGAGCAGGATACCAATTACTGAGATTCCTCAGACTAGTAATCCTTTGTGAATTGAGCAAAGCAAGATATTTAAAATAGGAGAAAGAAAGAAGTTGGAGAGCAAAAGGTGGGCAGAGAAGGAATATGGGATAAGGAACACATCAAAAATATTCTTGGAAATTAATTTTTTATTGGGAAGCAAATAGCCAGTCAATTAGCATTTATTAAGTGCCTGCTATATTCAGGGCACTGTACCAACTTCTGGTGATAGAAAGAAAGGCAAGAAAAACTGGGATGAGTCAATATACAAACAATCTATAAAAAGGATAAATATTCATTTAATCCTGTATGACTCTTTGTGACCCCATTTAGAGTTTTCTTAGTAGTTTGAAGTAGTTTGTCATTTCCTTCTCCAGCTCATTTTTACAGATAAGGAGACTGAGGCAAATAGGATTAAGTGACTTGCCCAGGATCACATAGCTAATGTGAGCTTGTATTTGAACGCAAGTCTTCCTGACTTCAGGCCCAGTATTCTATCTCTTGTGTCATATAGATATCCTAAAAAGGGTAAATAGGAAATGATCAGAAGGGGGAAGGCAATAGTATTAAGGAGAAAGTGATATTTTAGTTAGACCTTGAAGGAAAGCCAGGAGAAAGGAGACAGGAAATTCCAGGCATGGGGGAAATCCAATGAACATGCCTAAGGTTGGTAGATGGAGTATTCTGTGGAAGCAGCAGCCTGGAGGCCAATGTCACTGAATTGCAAAGAATGGGGATGGAGTGGGGGAATTGGAAATAACATGTAGAAAGACTGAAAAGGTAGGAGGGCTCATATCTTTGACTGGAGGTCTTGGAAAAGACCTCCATATTTTCTTGAGGGCAACCAGGGTGTAAAGGATTGAAAAATTGTTGGGAAACAGGATCTGAGTCTGATTCTCATCTTTGTCACTGTGTGATACTGAAAAAGAGACTTGAGCTTTCTGGGCTTTTGTTTCCTCTTCTGTAAAATGAGGAGACCGGACTAATTGATCTTTAAGGGCTCTTCTAGATCTTCTAGATCTATACCCTGAATGATAGTCATCCAACTTGTATTTTAATACCTCCAGTGATGGGGAGCTCAACACTGCAGCTCATTCCAGTACTGGACAATTAAATTTAGTTCAGAGGTGATGGATTAGAGCATATTTTTGGATGTGGTCAATATGATTATTTGTTTTGCTCGACTATGCACATTTTTGTTACGTATTTCTTTTATTTCTCTTTATTTTCGACGAGGAAAGGATGAAAGAGAGAAAAATAGATTTTTATTAATTAAAAATAAAACAAGTTTAATAAAAGATGAGGAAGTTGAACTTTGTAGCTTTTAATATCCTTACCAGTTCTAAATATATAATTCTTTGATCTCTTGGGACCTCAGTTCCTCTCTCTGTAAAGTAGAGAAATTAGATGAGATGTTCTCTAAGGTTCCTTCCAGTTGTGAATCTATGATCCTATGAAGCCACTTTCTGTCCCTCAGTCTCAGGCTCTCTATCTCTAGAAATAAAAAAGGTTGCAGGCCATGAGCCTAAATCATGCCTAAATCCTGTGATTTTTCTTCAATAAATACTTTTGTGCTCCTGGGCTTAGAGGGGAACATGGGTCTTGAAGAATCAAGTCACAATTCTAAAATATTTTGGGGTTTGCAAAACACGTCGCACACATTAGCTCATTCTAACCTCAGGAGAACCCTGGTACAATAGGAATTATTATTCCCATTTTACAGATGAGAAAGTGGGGCCATAGACAGATTCAATAACTTGTTCCAGGGTCTCCCAGGGCCAAACCGAAGTGGACAAATGCTCGATTTTTCCTCAGTACATCTTGCTGTTGTCTAAACCCAGAGGTTCCTGTATGGGTCAGAGAAATTGTTGAGGGAGACAGGGAAGGATTTCTGGGAATGGGGCCCATTGTTAGTGCCAGTGTTATCTGCAGCATCTCCATCATGCTCAGAGCCAGTTCTGGCAAGAGCTGCCGAGAGGAGCTGCATTGAACCACCACCAGCTCGCTCCACATTCTCCCCTTGGCAGAAGTGGTTCTGCAGTCTGAGCTGCAGAAGCAAAAGGATTGCAGAACTGGTACTTGTCAGGGCAGCCAAAGGCCCCCTTCCTTTCTAAATCCTACTATTGCTCTGACAACTAAAAGTCCCTTCCTGAGCTTCCCTGCTGCCAAGCACAATGCCACCTCATGTTTGTACTGGGCTTTCTACTTTTCAAAGCTTTCTCATGGGCATTTCCTCACTTGATCACTGCAAAAAAGGCCTTATGAGGCAGGGAGGGACTATTATCCCCATTTTGCAGATCAGAAACAGAGCTATTGAGAGGTTAAATGACTTTTCCAAAGTCACACAATTCATAGATGGCAGAAATTGGACTAAAATCCACTTCTCCTGCCACAGTCCCCCGACCTTGCCCTGTATCATGCTGTCTGTCTCCCCCGCTAGGACTGTCCCCTGGTGATGGTTTGATGGGCATTCAGAATTCAATTTCCCCATTCGTCTAATCTCCTCCCTGCTCCTAACTCCACAACAGCTGGTATTCATCTGCAAATTCTTCTGCCAATTCCAGACACTAAATTATTTGTTTTGAATCCTTCTCGCCAATCACCATAGATTTTTCTCTGCCACAATACATATGCCTGACACGGGAACCCAGTCAGTCAAATAAGATTAGCTGAACTCCTACTATGTGCAAGACACATTCTGCAGGTCAGAGAGTTGGCGAATGTGCTGTAGTGGGAAGAGAGCTGGACTGTGAATTAGGGAACTGAGATTCAAGTCAGGCAAGCTATTCTTCCACCCTGGAATCATCTCCAGCCTTCTTTCTCCATCATGCTCCTCTGCTAGTAACTTCTCTCCTCACTTCCACTCCCCACTTTTAAACTCCCTTTTATTTATCTTCCCTAATTAGAATGGAAACCCCCGAGGGCAGGCTCTGTTTTTCTATTTGCTTGATTTTGTAGCACAGGGCTTGGTACCTAGTAAGCACTAGGTGGTATAGTGGATAGAATCCCAGGGCCAGGAGTCTGAAGGAGTGTCCTGGGCAAGTCATTTAACCCTTTTTGCCTGAGTTTTCTCATCTGTAAAATGAACTGGAGAACAAAATGGCAGACCACTCCAGTGTCTTTGCCAAGAAAACCCCAAATGGGGTCACACAGTCAGACGTGACTAAAGCAGCCCAACAAACACTTAATAAATGTTTTTTTGTAGAAAGCCAGAACTCTGGAGAAATATACCTGAAACAAGGTGTTAACTCAGAGGAACTGATGAGACAATGGTTATCTAGTTCATATGTAAACTTAGTACTCAGCATGGTTATGTAATGGTTCTCTAAATTCACACATTATCAGGATGCTGTAATGATGTAATTACAAAGAGATATATAAAAGCCAACAAGGTCTGGAAGAGAGATATTCCATCTCCCACCATCCTGGTAGCTTTCCTGCCTCCCTCCATTAAGAAGACCAAGGACCATCTGAAGGTCCCCCAGAAAGCTAGCCCAGCCCCAGGTGAAGGAGATAATAAAGACTTTGGACTTTATTCCTGACTATTCTTGTGGTGATTATTCTGCTGAAACCAAGGCCCATTCGGAGGACCACAAGAGAGCTAGCTAGAACATTACACTTATTGACTTAATTTATCTTAAGAGCAATAGAGAGCTCTAGAACTAAGCAAGGAAGTCAACTGTGCCTTAGGAACATCAATTTGGTAACTATTGAAAGGTTAAGCAGAGAATCAGTCAGCCAATAAACATGTATTAAGCACTTACTATACAACAAGCATTGTGTTAAGTGTCAAGGATACAAAGAAAGACAAATATATGGTCTCTATTTGCCCTCAAGGATCTTTCATTCTAATAGGATAGGGAATGGGCCAGTGATCTCCAGAAGGGAAAGTACTAGCAATTGGGAGAAAGGCAAGAGGAAACCAGGAAATGACTCTGACTGAAAGTAACTGTCTGAGTTGAGCCTTGAAAGAATCCATGATAGAGCCACTCTTTCTCTGATCCCCTGAATATTTCCTGAATTGTAGTCATTTCCTCCACCTGTTCTTTTGTTATATCCATTGTTCTGTGTATCTGAGCAAGCCATCTCCTTTTACATTCACATAAATTCTTCCTAATGTCCTTTAAACCATCCCTCAAAGGCCAGTGATAAATATTTATGTGTTACAGTCTCCATACCCCCATCTGGCATCCTTTCATTGCCCTTAATATTTCCTGACATTAATTTGCATCCTCAGGAGTTAGTGTTATTCCATGGTTTGCAGACATGTAACCCCTCTGGGAATATATAGTCATTTAAATAATATGTTCTCATAGCATATTGGGACCATTAAAAGCACAAAATTTCCTCAAGGCAATTTAGTTCAATTTCTTTTTCCCATTTCAATTCTGGGCCCAGTAGGTAATACTTCCAGGGCACCTGTTCAAAATGTATACAATGATGAACTAATCCTATGAGCTTCCAGTAAACTGTATGTCCCAATCTGGGTCTCATGCATTCTTCATCCACTTGGCTTTTCCCATGTGGATGACTGGAATTGATGTAGAGTTGTTTCTCTCATTAAAGAAGGAAGATGGTGGGCGAGGACCAGATTTAGTCAAAAGCAATGTGTTGTGATGGAGAAACGTGTCAGATAGCTCTGACACTCACTAACTATACGAATAAGGTCACTTTCTTAAAGTTTTCTTTCCCTAAAATAAGGCAGTTGGACTAAATTGAGGTCTCTTCCAACTCTAAGGCTCAAGGTCCTATCACTTGTCATTACCAATTATTTGGACCAAGTCCCAGATCTAATCTACATCTCACATCTGCCCACTTAGCTATATTCCCTCGGTGACAACCCTTGGTGACCATCATTCACTCAAATTACAAGAGTAAAATCCTAAAAGGTGAAAACCTCTTATCCCAGCCTGTCCTCTTGGACCCTTAGTATCTCTTGAATAGAACCCAGACTTCTTTGCTTGGCCATGAAGACCTTTCACAACCTGGTGTCACCTTGTCTTTGTATCCTTATCTCATATTTTGTCCCCTCAATAAACTCAAGACACTTTAGACAACCAGGTAGTACTATTCATCTCAAACATACCCTGGGATGTCCTGCCTTCCTTTGCTCGGGTTATCCCATATGCTTGAAATGTCCTCTCTACCTACCTTTACTTATTGAACTGTCCCCCATCTTTTTAAAGTCCAAATCAAATGTTTCCTTCTCTAGCTAGCCTTCTTTCTCCCACCCTCCCAGAACACCCTGTGTATTTCATTAGCACTTATTTTATGCACTTATCATCAGTGTTACAATGACAAGTTCTGTACCTGTAGCAAATGCAGACAGAGATGGGCATTGCAATATGAAGGACAGTCTAACAATGGGTACAGCTATGCCAGGAGAGGGGACTGCCTCTCCCCCAGAGTTAACCTTTCACCCCTATAATTGTTGGGCAGAGAGAAGATGAAACCAAAGAAAGGGGTTTATTGATGGCTTTGACTGTGAAGATGATTGTACCATGTAATGATGTAAGCAAATTTTGGGAACAGCCATTATAGCAGAGATAGAGTGTATCCCTTTGGTTTTCAGCACCCTGAGACAAAGCCCTAGTTACCTTTTACTAGTTACAACTGTTTCGTTATGTTATTTTCTATTTCATACTTTGTATCTTAGCTCTAAGAACTTGGACATCAAGGCATTTAAACTTTGTATCATCCATTTCCACCATAGTCTCTGTCATCAAGCAAGTGAGCAATTAATCGACAAGCATTTATTAAACACCAACTCTACACCTGGTACCATACCAGGTACTCAGGACACAAAGACAAGTATTAACTAACCCCTGCCATTAAGGAGCTTACGTTTTAATAGTATACAGATTGCAAATATATAGATATAAACATAGATTATCATGGCTAGTTGAGAAAACACATTCAACGTTTCTCAGAGAGAGGTAATTGTGTCTTCTCTCTAGGAGTTCCCAGGGCCACCTTCCCTATGGTTTTCTCTGATTCATTTATCTAATTCCATAGGTGTACCTACTTAGCATTTGCTATTGTATGAAAATTTCTTACTATAGGTCTCTGTGGGAAAATATGATTTTTGTGCCATGGTCCAAATCTGAAAACAAATCCCCCTGGGATCTGGGCTTCTTTTGTCCTAATTTTTCTTAATTAAACCATTAGCTGCTTGATAGCTTGGTATTGCTCTCTTGAGGCAAGACTCGGTTACACAGCCCTTCAGGAAGATGGTTTTTGAGAGCTACTCTCTCCAGAAAGCTAAATGGCCCCTGCTTACCTCTTCCAAGGCACTGACACTCAGGGTTAAATGATTTTTTCCCCTCAGAGAAATCTTTTAAAAGTTATTTTTTTAATGGAGTGTTATAGTCCAACCATTTTAGAGAATGGTTTGGAACTCTGCCTAAAGGGCTATAAAACGATATATACTCTTTGACCCAGCAATACCACTACTGGATCCGCATCCAAAAGAGATAAAAACAAAAATGAAAAAGACCTATATGTACAAAAATATTTATAGTACTCTTTTGGTGGGGGCAAAAGGTTAGAAATTGAGAAAATGGCCATCAACTGGGGAATGGCTGAACAAGTTGTGGTATATAACTGTGATGGGACACTATTGTACCATAAGAAATGAGGAGGAGGATGGTTTCAGAAAAACCCGCAAAGACTTAGATGAACTGATACAAAGTGAAATGAAGCAGGAGATCATTGTATATATAACAGCAATATTATAGCAAAGATACATTGTGAAGAGACTTAGCTACTCTGATTAATACAATGACCTCATATTATTTGCCTTCTCAAAAGATGAGGAAAAGGAAGAATTTGGAACTCAATTTTTTAATTGTTTAAAAAAAGTTTGTGGCAGCTCTTTTTGTAGTGGCAAGAAAGTGGAGATTGAGTGGCTGCCCATCAGTTGAAGAATGGTTGAATAAGTTATAGTATATGGATGTTATAGAATATTATTGTCCTATAAGAAATAATTAGCAGGGAGACAGCTAGGTGGCACAGTGGATAGAATATCAGCCCTGAAGTCAGGAAGACCTGAGTTTAAATTTGGCCTCAGACACTTAACACTTCCTAGATGTGTGACCCTGGGCAAGATACTTAATCCTAACTGCCTCAACAAAAGAAAAAAAGAAAGAAAAGAAATGATCAGCGGGATGATTTCAGAGAGGCCTAGAGAGATTTATATGAACTGATGCTGCATGAAATGAGCAGAACCAGGAGATCATTATACATGGCAACAGCAAGATTATAAAACGATCAATTCTGATGGACGTGGCTCTCTTCGACAATGAGATGATTCAAACCAGTTCCAATGATCTTGTGATGAAGAGAGCCACCTATACCCAGAGAAAGGACTGTGGAAACTGAATGTGGACCACAACATCGTATTTTCACTTTTTTGTTGCTTTTTGCTTGCTTTTTTATCTGATTTTTCTTGTGTAACATGACAACTGTGGAAATATGTATAGAAGAATTGCACATGGTTAACATATATTGGATCACGTGCCATCTAGGGGAGGGCATGGGAGGAAAGAAGAGAGAAAATAGAACATAAGGGTTTGTAAGGGTGAATGTTTAAAATTATCTATGTACATATTTTGAAGATAAAAAGCTTTATTTAAAACCTAAAAATAAATAAAAAATAAATGTTTTTTTTTAAATAGCAAATAATGAAAAATTTTAAAATGGAATGTTGTAGTTATCTCTAGGTTGTCTTGGGCATATTTATAAGTGACCACTTACTATATATGGCTTGACAGAAAAATAAGAAATTGGAAAGCAGGACATATAATATTGAATGTTTCCATTGACTCACTGTGAGTCCCACAAAACATGTTGCTTTTCTTATGTCACGTCTGTCTAGGTTATGGTTTCCTCTCCCACAAAATGAGAAAGTTGTACTTAACTTACTTAAAAAGACTTTCAAGGAGGCAGCTAGATAGTGCAGTGGATAGAACATCAGCCCTGAAGTCAGGAGGACCTGAGTTCAAATCTTGCCTTAGACACTTAACACTTCCTGCCTGTATGACCCTAGGCAAGTCACTTAATCCCAATTGCCTCAGGGTAGGGGGGGGGAGACTTTCAAGAAAGAATGCCAGATTTGGGATAGATGATACACTTAAGATCCAGTAAGAAATGGGTGAATGGCTGAACCTAAGAATAGCCATAATATATAGTTAGGCTCTAGACTTCCCCTTACCAACTAACACATGCAATAACTTTCTGAGTCTCAAAACTCAATGACATATATTTCTTCCTCAGGATTCTAAGTATTATCTTGAGAAATCTGGGTGATTTTCTAATATTATCACACACAAACCCTGTGGGGAAACATAGGAACTGACAGCCTCCTTCATAGTCATTGGAACAGATTGTTCTTATCCACCTATTCTGCCGGAGATATTTAGGGTAGATGTTCCCTCATTCTTTGATGGGTTTGAGGTCTGTTGGTTACCCTCAACTTGGTTTAGCCAGCCTGCCTAGATATCATCAATCTTTGTCAGGATGTGGCTAATGTATGTGTTTCTTGGAGCCACAGGTGAGTGTCAGGTGACCAACTGAACACAAATGTGGATGAGTAACTCTGAAAAGGGCTCAGTAAGCCCTCGTATCATAATGCTAATCCTCCCCTAAACATCCCACAAACCGGGTTGGAATATATTCTCTACTTGAACGCCTGCCAGGAGGAAGCATCTAAAAAAGAACTTGAAGTTTTACAAATTACCCAGAATGCACTGCTCCATGTGGTTCTCCTAACAGCCGTGTGAAATAAGTGGCAATGTTATCACTATTTTACAAAGAAGTAAACTCAAGCTTAGCACAAATAAGTGCTTTGCTCAGGATAACAGTTTTCACGCACCCAAGTCTTGCTAGCTCCTGGTCTCGCATTATCTCTAGTATCCCATGCTATCATTGCTTCTGATCGTAGCTTCTTGACTCTCCCCTTCCAATTAGCCATTTCTAATGTGCTGAGTAGACAATAAAGAGCTGCCCTCAGAGTCAAGAAAACCTGGAAATAAGCCTCTCTCCTGACATCTATGGGCTATGTGAACTTAAACAAGTCATTAATCTCTTAATGTTCCCCAAACAATGCTTTAAGACTGGGATACCGAGAAAGTTCTGACCTCTGTTGGTAGAGGGAGCCACCTCATCTAGGAGTCCCTATATCAATCCCTAAATCGATTGAGTAGACTGAGAAACCAAGTAATTAGGTTTGTTAGAAATGTTTGTCAAGTAAGATTAATCAGACTTTATGGGAGGACCGCTGGGCTCCCCTTCAAGTGAAATGCTTGAGCTTTGTGCCTTCTGGCTTGGTAGCTCTCATGCTTTAAAAAGGTTTGACTCTTTTTGATACTTAGGCCCATTGCAGGTGAGGACATCCTGCCACAGAACTGAATCGCAGAAGAGCCAGCGTTCCTGCGCTGGAATTATCACCAGCTATGAGTTAGTGGGATGTACAGTGGGGAGAGGGGAGGAGCAGGGTGTCTGTGTCTGTGTCTGTGTCTGTGTCTGTTTCTGTGCCTCTGTGTGTATCTATGCTGTGATTGTGTGTATCTCTGTATGTCATTGTATCTCTCTGTCTGTGTCTCTGTGTGTCTCCATGTTGTGTCTCTGTATGTCATTGTGTCTCTGTGTCTGTGTCTCTGTGTGTATCTATGTTGTGATTGTGTGACTCTGTGTGTGACTCCATGTGTCCATGTCCTTGTGTGTCCCTATGTACTTTGCATGTCCATGTGTCTCTGCGTGTGACCGTACGTGTGTCTGAGTGTGGCTCGGCTGCAGGCATCCATATTCTCTCTATAACTTCAGCGGATGCTCGCTCTCTGCACTCCTGCCCTGTGGGTGCAGGATGAAGGGATGCAATGAGAGAGTTTGCAAAATGAGTGCCAAAGACCAAAGGCCAAAGGGGAGAGAGAACATTTAGATAAGATGTAGCCACCAACCTCTTATGGATTTTACAGTCTAATAGGTGATAATGAAGTTTAACTGGATGAAGGTTGCCCCTCAGCTGTTGAAAACATTATTCTCTTGGGGAAAGAAGGTGATGGGGCAAGAATAGGGATTTCATTGGTATAAGAAACTCCTGGTGTGGAAACTCCCTCCACTATGCAGATTTTTTACTATTCTACCAATTATCTCCTTAGAAAATTGTTTGGGACACTGAATGGTTGAGTGGCTTGTCCAGAACCATGTCCCCATATACTAAGTGAAATGTTCTGGAGACAAAAAAGCAGCTTGTCAGGGACACCAGGACAAAGGCAAATGGAGCCAGGGATGGAAAACCAAGTCAGGATATGTAATGGGCTGAGGCTTGAGTTGATGCACTGAGGTCCCAAGCACATGAGGCTAAATAGTAATTGGACCATACTCTATTAATATATAAGCTTGGAGAAAGAATGGCCCCCACCCACTCTTTGTGCAAGTCCTGATGTGTTGTATAGGAAATGCCGATTTTGGTGGGTGGAGGCAGGGGAGTGGAAAAGGAAGGGGAGGAGAGACTTTTGGGACTGCCATTGCCACGGTTGGCTCGGCTTGCGTCGCTCTCTCTTAGCTGGCTTCCTGTCGCAACTGCCTATATTTGCTATCGCAATCTTTCTTGCCTATATTTGCTATCGCAATCTTTATTCACCTCTTCACTTCAATAAATATTGAAGATTTTTCCCTTAACCTGAATTCCTGACTCCGGCTGACTTTAAATACGCGGTCATTACAAGGATAGGGGCTAGTCACGGCTAGCCATACTGCTCTGGCTTTGACTTAGGCAACTTGGAAGTATAGTAGACAGAGCATTGGGCTTGGAGTTGGGAAGACAAGTTCAAATCTGGCCAAAGATACTTACCAGTTGTATTGTTGGGAGCTGCCCTCTCCTTCCTTGCCATTAAGACTGGAGATTGAGTCTTACATACTATTGTGACATAATGAAGGACAAAAAAGAAAAACAATGACCCAGGTGCCCGCCACTCTGACTCCTTCCTTGTCCAAACCTACCCTGGAGTAGAATTATGTTATCTCACTTCCTGCCTATGCCCTCCTTTAGAAGTCCCTATCTATCCAACAATGGTCCTACTCCCTTCTCTGACAGGAAGTGAGCCACGATCCAAGGCCATAAATACTAGGTTAACTCCTCTCTCCCAGCTCTCTCTGAAATAAAGACAACAGCCATAAAATGTTCAACTATTTACCCTCTTGGGCTTCTGGATCCTGGTTGCAAACCCTTTAAAAGTTCCCTGCCTCAGTTTCTCAGGGCCAAATGATTTTTGATCACTAGTTCTGTTAGGTCCATTTAGCCTAAAATTCTCCACATTAAAAAGATTAAAAACCAATCTCTATCTTGCCTCAGTTTCTCTGGCATTACCTTATGATCTTAGGCAAGTCATGGAACTCTCAGTTTCTTCTACAATGAAATGGGGATAATAATTAGCCTCCATCTCTCAGGATGCTGTGATGATGAAAGAACATATTTTTAAAATGCTTAGCACAGTGTCTGGCTCGTAGTAAGGATCGTAGAAATGCTAGCCAGCTTAAAGAGGTTCAGCATTCTTAGGGACCTACATCACCCTCCCTCATTGACCTTCTTGCTCTGCCAAGCCTGCTTGAAAATGCCATCTCCCTAAATCCAGGACCATAAATTTATAAAGAAAGCAGATTAAAAATATATTCTTAACCATAGCAAGGTATGACCCCTCATGGCCTCAGACCACAGAGAACTCGACTTCTCTTGGTAGAGGAGTGGGGGACCATGGGGGCAGAATATTGAATAGCCATCAGATGTCATTTGGACCAATGAATTTTGTTCTTTTGTTTTTCCTTGTTGTGATGAGGAATTCAATGGGGGTGCTGTGGGGGTGATTAGAGAGAGAATAGAATGAGAAATAATTTTGTGGGGGGGGAAACCAAAAGGCATCAATAAAGTAAACCAAAATAAAAGCTGCTTCCCCGACATGTGATTTGGAGATAACCCCAGCCAGGCCCAAGGAATGCTCTGGACAGTGCAGGCTGTGTCTGACCGGGCCTGGCTTTTAGCCTCCTTCCTAGGGAGTGATCTGATGTAGCTCACATCCCTCCCACCAGCTCCAGAGTTTGGGGATAATCTTTCTACCATGTAGTGAAAAACAAAGTGTTGTTAAGTCCGGCTTCCAATCTGTCAGACATCCCTTAAAACCAATTCTGCTTTCTGCCGGGTTCTGTCCCAAGAGCTCCAGCCCTCAGCACACAAACATGCACTCACTACAAGCAGAAAGCCGAGGGTTTCACTTTACCAGGCTCAAGACTACCCAGGCTGTGATGGGGCTCCACCTTCCCTGGGCCCCACAGCCTCAATCACCTCTGCAGCAAAGCCACAAACACCAGCATACAAAAATAAACACATTCCAGATTCCTAAACTAAGAGGTGTTTCTGTAGACAGGACTGGCTTTATTTCACCCAGAATGTTCCACTTTCTAAAGTCCCATCCAGCTCTGACGTCTTCTGTACCACAGCCCATCCAGGCCTAGTATTTTGTATCCTAAAGTTCCTCCCAGTTCTGATATTCTATATCCTAACCCCTCTCAGCTCTGATACTCTCTTCTAAGGCCCTCCCAACTCTGATAATCTATATCAGGGGTCCTCAAGCTTTTTAAATAGGGGGCCAGTTCATTGTCCCTCAGACTATTGGAGGGCTGGACTATAGTAAAAACAAAAACTTTGTTTTGTGGCCTTTAAATAAAGAAACTTCATAGCCCTGGGTGAGGGGGATAAACGTTCTCAGCTGCTGCATCTGGCCCGCAGGCTATAGTTTGAGGACCCCTGGTCTATATTGTAAAGTCCTTTCCACTTCTGACATTCCAAGTTCTAAGGTTTCTTCTAGCTTTGACAATCTATTTACTATGAAGTCCCTCCTCGCTCTGACATTTCCTATTCTAAGATGCCTTCTAGCTCTGATATTTCGTGTTCTAAGGCCTTTCCCACTTCTAACATTCCCATGTTCTAAGGTTTCTTGCAGCTTTGACATTCTATTTACTATTATGCCCCTCCTAACAATGACAGTCCATGTTCTAAAGTCCCTTCCAGAATTGACATTCTATGTTCTGTGTTCCATAGTATCTTCCAGATTACATTTCCTTGAGGATCAAGATCAGTGGTGTTCAGTGTTGAATTGCTAGATGAATAAATGAATGAATGAATGAATAAGTGAAGGTCCATTTCTATCAATAACTCACAGTTTGACCTTGATAAGACATTTTAGTAAATTATAACATTTACATAGTGTTACAAGACTTTCAGAGTTTATTTTATATATATATATATATATATATATATATATATCACCATCAGTCTTTTCCAGCAGATCTTTCCTATCATCAGTTCTATGACAGTTCTAGACAGTTTCTGTTTATCTTTACCTGTTCCTCATCTACTTGTTCCTACCCTATAAACAATTTTCAAGTTCCTCCATATCCTTAGAAAACAAAGTCTTACTGTATCCCACCATTCCTAGGAGCTATTGCCAGATAGCTCTTTTCCCTTTATAAGGCAAATACCTTGAAAAACCATCTACTCTTGACGTAGTCACTTCTCTCCCCTCATTTTTTCCTTAACCTTCTGTCATCTGACTTTTCACCTCATCATTCAACTGAAAAAATCCATTTCCAAAGATACCAATGATTTCTTAATTTTCTTATTTATTGACCTCTTCTAAGCCCTAATCCCCCATCCCTCTGCATCCATTGTAACCCAATCACTATTTGCTCCTAGATATTCTTTCCTCTCAGATTTTCATAACGGTGCACTGTCTTGATTCTCCTATGTCTGACTGTTCCTTCTCAAGTTTCTCCTACATCTTCATCTATGTCACAACCATTGACTGAAAGTATATCTCAAGACTCTGACCTGACCCCCTCCCAATCTTCTATTTCTTTCATTTGATAAACTCATCCACACACCTATGTCCAATTCTAATATTTAAGTAGATGATTCCCAGGTCTATATATTCAGCATAGTCTGTCCTGGGCTCCTACCTCACACTCACCATCCCCCAAACAGAACTCATTATTTTCCCCTCCAAACTTTCCATTCTTATGAACTTTACTGCTATTATTAAGGGCTTCACCATCCTCCTGAGCTCTCAGATTGGAAACTTTGGTGTCATCCTCAACTTCCCCTCTTTTCCATATCCAATCAGATATGAAATCTTGTCATTTCTATCTCCACAATATCCCTTATACATATTCCTTCTTCACTATTCACACAAGCACCAACCTAGTCCAGAATCTCTCTGCTTCCATCTACAATTCCCTGATATCTCTCTGCCTAAGTCTCTGCTCACTTGAATCCATTATTCAATGAACTGCCAAAGTGATATTTCTCAAACACAAGTCTGGCTGAATCACTCCCCAGCTCAAATAGCTTCAAGAGCTCCCTATTATCTTTAAATTTACATCATCTGTTTATTATGTAAAAGTCTTTATAACTTTTCTTTATCATCCTTTCTGTCTTACATTATGCATTCTATAATCTAGCTCTACTGTCCTCCTTGTGTTCCTCATAAATGATACTCCATCTCCCATGTCAGAGCTTTGTATTAGTTGTCCCCCCCCACCCCCCATGTCTAGAATTATGTCCTTTCTCACCTCCACTTTTGGGTATTCACGAACTTCCTTTAAGACTCATCTCAAGCACAACCTTCTGGAGGATGCCTTTTCTTAGTTTTTAGCTACCTCCTCTAAGGTTTTTTTAAATTGTTGTTATTCAGTTGTGTCCACCTCTTCATGACCCATTTGGGTTTTTCTTGGCAGATACTGGAGTGGTTCATTATTTTCTTCTCCAGCTCATTTTTATAGATGAAGAAACTGAGGCAAACAGGTGAAGTGACTTGCCCAGAATCACATAACTAGGAAGTCTTTAAGGCTAGATTTGAATTCAGGTCCTTCTGACTCCAGACCTAACATTGTCCACTATGCCACCAAACTGCACACACACACACACACACACACACACACACACACACATACACACACACACACACTTTAGCTTATACTTATTTTATATGTACTCCATGCTGTCTCCTCTGTTGGAGTGGAAGGTCCTTGAGGGCAGGATCTATTTCAGTTTCTGTTTCAGTTTCCCTTTGTAAACCAAGCATTTATCCTACTTCCTGCTTCAGAGCAGGCTCTTCTCGAATGTTTACTAGTTTTCCCTTGTGAGGTAGCCCTGTTTTGCTGATGAAGCTATTGTTATTCCTTATTATTAGCTCTACTTAACACATGATGAAAATTTGATCAGAGAGGTCGTGACTATCCCAAGTTCCCACAAGTATGCAGAGTTCCTATTGATGGAGGGGATTTCCTCTGAGAAGGATACTTTAAGAAGGATTCTCTTCATTTTGTTGGCATAAAAACTGAGACTGGGAGCAAATTATCCATGATCATATAACTAGTAAGCATCAAGGGAAGGATTCAACCCGAGTCTCTCCTGATTCCAGGTTCACAACCCCTTCCATTATACCACACTGCCTCAGCTGCCTGAAATGTAACTCACTTCTTATAGGATCTGAGAACTAGATCCAGAAAAAATCTGAAAAGCAACTAACCTGAAGCCCTTATATTATAGAACAAGAAATGGGGGCACAGAGAGGTCATGGAATCATAGATCCAGATCTGGAAAAAATTTCAAAGGTCTCCTCATCCAAGCCCTCATCTTCCAGATGAATAAGCATTTGTTTCAGATTTTATATATGAACTGTTTTAGAGATAATGGTACTTATTATATGTGTATATATGTATATTTGAGAGCTATTTATGTTATATAATGATGTTTAGAGCTACTTATGTGTTATATGTGTGTCCTTTAGGGATATTTATAGGTTATACATTTATATATGCATGTTCTAGGTTATTTGTATGTATATGCATGTGCTTTAGAGCTATTTATGTTATATGTGTATATATGTACATTTTAGAGGTGTTTATGTTATATATGATTTTTAGAGCTGTTTATGATATACATATATATTTAGATATTTATTATGTATTTTAGAGCTATTTATGTTATACAGTATATATGCATGTTTTAGAGATGTTTATATGTTATGTATGTATGTTTCAGAGCTGTTTATATGTTATCATGATATTTATTATGTTTTAGAGCTATTTATATGTTTTACAGTATATATGTATGTTTTTGAAATATTTATGTTATATATGTATGTTTTATAACTATTTCTATGAATAGATATATTATGAAGCTATTTATATATGACAAAGCATATTTTAGAGCTATGTGTTACATATGCATTGTGTATGTTTTAGAGATATTTATATGTGACATATACCTATACATCTATGTATTGCGTGTTTTATTTATATATATACACACATAACGTGTGTGTGTGTGTGTGTGTGTGTGTGTGTGTGTGTGTGTAGATAGAGACTGGCCTTGAAGTCAGGAAGCCTGGAAGGGCTGTGTGCCCTTGTGTGAGTCACCTTATTTTTGTGTATACCCAAGCAACTCCCTGTGTATACCCAGGCAACTCTAAGATTCTAAGTTTTGCACAAGGTACTAATTTGTGCTGGTGGAGGGGATGCCCCTACTGGAAGGGCCTTATCCTAATGATCACAGACTCTGAATTGAATCAGAATGGGCTTGCAATGAGAAGACCAGCTCTGAGCTCTCTCTCTCTCTGGACTTGACATTTCACTTCTGTGAGTTTCAGTTTCCTTGTGCATAAAAATCCGGTCCTAATCTCACAAAGCTGTTGTGAATGGGGCATGATGTACATTTTAATGTGCAACATAACTATTAGCTTTCACAAGAATTATTAATGGGATAAATGAGCTTAATTAGAATGAGAGAGTGGGAAAAGATGGGCAGAAAAATCTCTGAGAGCAAGGACTGGTTTGATTTTTTTCTTTGTTTTTCCAGGAACGAGAACAGTACTGGACACCCAGTTGGTTTATTAATAAGTATTTATTGAATCTCCTCGGAACTGAATCTCCTCTAGATTTGGGGCTGGGCAAAATTTGGTTCACCTCCCTCATTTTAAAGAGGAGGGAACTAAGGCCCAGAGATAAGTGGCAAGTCCAAGTTCTCACAGCTACCTTGAAAGTGAGTTACGATTTGAGCTTCTATCCTTTGATGTCAATCTCCATTCATGTTCTACTGAGCCATACTGTCTCCCAAGTTGACAGTTGAAAAATAACATCCAATCTCATGTACGTTTTGTTAATTACAGAGTCTCTCCATCTGGAAGCTCCCTGTGCTTTGATGCCATCCAGGCTCTGTTGGGTTAATGAGGACCAACTGCCCCTAAAATGAATGGCCAGCTGGGCTATGGCATCTGGCCATTAAAAATGTCACTAAAGGGGAAATGAATGGAAGCGTTGGACTGTTGGTAATGGGGATTTCAGTGGTCATTGGACAGGCTGCTTCTTTTTGGTTATTGCCTCTGAAATGGGAAATAAACATGGGAAGGGGGAAGGAAAAAGGGAAAGAAGGGACAGGGAGTGGGCTTGGGGAGAAAGCACTGGCTGCTTTCCTGCCTCAGAGGTAAATGGACCAAGAGATTAGCCTTTCAGCAGGCCACACATGTGTATACACCAGCTGAGGGACAATATCACAGAGCTAGGTGTGAAGAAGGATGCCTGGTTTTAGGGTTTAGCCGTCTGCCATCCACACACTTTTCTGGATAGACTGGGTTGGGAAAGGGAGATACATTTTCTCTTACTTGACTCACAACTCTCAGTTTCTCAGACTGGGGGAAAATGAGAATGATGGTGGTATGGCTTCCCAGTCTCTGAGGAAGGAGAGAAAGATCCATGCTAGCATGACTAAGACCATGAAGTCTAGTAATGCTGTTGACAACAGACATTTATAGAGCACCTGATGCTGACAAAACCTTTATCTCATCTCATCTCAGTTTAGATGAGATCACAACTACCCTGTGAAATGAACTCCCCAAACTGAAACTACCTTGGCTCTCTACTATAGCTGTGTGACCCTGGACAACCTAATCCTAACCTTGGGCAATTCCTTAATCTGGACCTCAACCCCATCAATCAACAAATTTTTAAAATTTAAAATTTAAATTTAAGTGCCGGAATGACTGACTAGGTGGATGGATAAAGAGTTAGGAAGACCTGAGTTCAAATTTGATTTCAGACACTTATTATCTATGTGACCCCGGGCAAATCACTTCACCCTATTTACCTCAGTTTCCTTATCTGTAAAAATGAGCTGGAGAAGGAAATGGGAAGCAACTCCAATATTTTTTTTTGGTCAAGAAAACACTAAAGGGGACCTTGAAAAGTTGGACGGCATTGTACAATAAAAGGCACTGTACTAGGCACTAGGAAGTCAAAGACAATACTGGAGCAGTGCCTGCCCTCAAGAATCTTATATTCTATTAGGAGAGATAATATATACACACATATAAATATATACAGATTGTGCACAAAATAATGATGGTGATAGGGACAGGAAGTCATGGGGAGATATTATAAAAAGAGATAAGATGGGCTTTGAGCTGAGTTTTATATTGCAAATAATAAATTTATATATTTTATGCATAATTATTTGCAAATATTTGCAAAAATTTGCAAATAATTACATACATATACATATGTATATGTGGGTCTTTATCTCCTCCCAAGAGATGTAAGCCCTTTGAAAGCAGGAATTGCTTCATTACTATCTTTATAATCCCATTCCCAGCATAATGTCTAGCACAGAAAAGGTGCTGAATTGATTGATCAATATGTATTAAGCACAGCCAATAAATATTTGTAGGCTGATTAACTGCCGAGTGATGGTGTCTGGTTGATGTCTAATTCATCAGAAGAGTCTCAATGGGTTATTATTTCTCCTCCTTTTGTAACTTAAAGAATATTCTGTGCAAGGTTCAGTGACTCCCTCTCCCTGCTTTGTGACATTTATAAGCTATCCAGACAATGACTCTGAACCTGTTATATGAGGAAGTAGGTAGGTACACTTGACTCCATTAGTTCAGATGTTCACTGACCATATAAACTCTGGTGGGTCTCATTATCCCCATGAGGCCTCAGTTTTTTCATCTGTAAAATGAAAGATTTTGACCAGATGGATTCTAAGGTCCCTTCAAGCTCTGGATAAATGCTCCAACAATTCATCAAGCACCTACTGTATTCAGTCTTGTTATATTTTAGTCCCCTTCCTGAATGCTGCAATCTTTCAATCTTGCTGCAATCTATCTTCCTGTTCTCCTTCAAACAAGACACTCCATTTCATGCGAGCTATCTGCCATGTCACACCATCTTCACCCCATCTCCTCTCTACCATGGTTTCCTTCAAGTCTCAGCTAAAATCTCACCTTCTGCAAGGGACCTTTCCTAGTCCGCAACACTGATAACACCTTTTCTTTGAGATGATTTTCCTTCTACAAAGATCTTGTCTATATACAGTTGCTTACATGACTGTGAACTTCTTGAAACTCATTTTTATGCTTGTTTGGCACTTAGCACATAGTAGGTGTTTAATAAAATGTTTGTTGACTATGCAATTTCTTTGGATTTCAATTTCTTTATCTCTAATCATGGGGAGATATGGCATGAAAAAGATTGCTAACTCTATTCAGCAGGGGGGGATTCAAATTTCATATTGTCATTATTATGAAAGGACTTACTATGTGCCAGGCACTGTGGTTACAAAAAAAGGGAAACAAAACAATTCTTGCCCTCAAAGACTTCATGGTATGATGGAGAAGACAAATATAGATAATTATATACATATCAGATGCATACACATATCTAGATAGAGACAGACAGACAGACAGATAGATAGACAGATAGATAGACAGACAGATATGATGTAAGGGAGACAGCAATGACTCGGAACCCCTTTTGATCTAAGAGTGCTCTTGTTTCTCAATAATTGTAAAAATCCTCTGGCATAGGAATGTAATATTTCTTCCCTTAGATAATCCTGAAGCTCTTTGACTGAAGAAGTATTCTTGTTTGTCAATGATTGTAAAAGTCTTCTGGCCTTAGAATAGTCCTACAAACATAACTGACTGTCAAATATAATCTGTATGTCAGTAATGACCAAGTTCCTGAGACCATCTCTCAAACCTACCTGTAAGCCATAAAATTAGCAAATAAGTGACATGAAGCTCTGATTCAATTTTGTATAAATCTATCTCCATTCCCTCAATTCCTTGCTAAAATCCCTTGTGGAATCTAGCCCATTGTTGTCAGCAAAATAAACTCTTTGCCCACTTGGAGACTGGGTCTGTGAATTCTTTCACTATACCTGCGACTCTGACCTGGGGACCTCCAAATGTTGTTGGGATGCCTTTTCCCCCAAATGATAGATAGATAGATAGATAGATAGATAGATAGATAGATAGATGACCATAGGGTTCATGTAAAATAATCAGAAAATCAGAAGAGAATCAGAAGGGAAAGCAGAACTGGGGCATCACTTCTAATTTATAATCTGAGTGGCCATGAAAAAAATAATTTAACTTTTCTGGGCCTCAGTTTCTTCAGCTGCAAAAAAGAGATTAGATTCATTGGTCTCTGGGATCTTTGAACTTTATAATTCTAAGGTCCCTTCAAATTCTTAAGTCTCTGATTGCTATTTATATACAAATTTCTTGTCTTCATCTACAGAGATGATTTTCACTCTGGGAAATCCACACACAAATGAACTTACAGGCTTAGATTCTCTCCCATCCCCCCTCCAAATAAAAATATACCGTGGCTGTCTCGCATGCTAACCAACAGAACAACCAAGCTCAGCCTCCAAAATATTCCCTTTAAAAATACCAAAGGAATAGCTCTGATTACATACCAACCTCTGGAAATGGCTCCGAAGGCCTCTCTGAGCAGGTTATACATAACTACAAAGTATTATGATAATCATCATCTCCAATGGGCCCTTTCCCTTTGAATGGCCATTTGCCAGTTTCTTCTCCGTGCCCAGGCTCTGAGTAAATCACCCAGCCCACAGTGCCTGCCGTTTCCATCCCACTTGCCAATAAATTCTTTCCCCGCAAATTCTGCAGCTCCTCCATTTGGCAAACAGTCTGGCTTATATTTATAATGTGGCCTAAAACTGACATGGCTCTTTCATTTTTTTCGCCTTTTCCAGTAACTTTGGAAAAGTGATCCTGTTTGGGGGCTTGGGTGGGAGCCAAGGGCGTTAGAAAGATGGGATGCTTGATGGATTTGTCAGCTGGTTGTAGTGCCTGGAATGTAGTAGGTGTGTCCTAAATGCTTGTTGATGAGAGGGAGAGATGGATTGATGGTGTCCCCAGCAGAACTGACACAGAAGACATTAGAAGGACATCAACTGAAGGAATTTGGTGGGTTTAGCTGGGAAAGGGAAGATCCAGTGGGAACATGGAAGCAGTCTTCAAGTCTTTGGAGGTCTGTCATGTGGGAGAAGGATAAACTTTGTTCAGCTTGGACCCCAGGAGACAGAACTAAGAGAGAAGGAGTTGGAGAAGGATTACAAAGAAGCTCTTTCAGACTAGTGGTCACAAAAACTTCCTCATGATGAGAGTTTGAGAGTTGTCCCAAAGTTGAATGGATTACTTTAGAGGGTGGTAGGATTCTGATCATTGGAAGTTTTCAAGCAAAGGCTGGTCACATGCTTATCAGGGATGTTGTAGAGGGGAAGATCATATAATGCTAATTAGGAGAAGAGAAGGAGGAAAAGAAGGAAAAGAAGAAGAAGAAGAAGAAGAAGAAGAAGAAGAAGAAGAAGAAGAAGAAGAAGAAGAAGAAGAAGAAGAAGAAGAAAAGGAGAATGAGGAAGAAGAAGAAGTAGAAAAGGAAAATGAGGAAGAAGGAGGAAGAGGAGAAGAATTTATATAACTCTTTACAGATATTATCTCATTCTGAAGAGACTGAAACTCCTTAATTAGTTAGTCAATAGTATTTATTAACCCATTAATTGGGGAATGACTGAATAAGTTGTGGTATATGAAGGTAATGGAATATTATTGTTCTAGAACAAATGATTAACAAATTGATTTTAGAAAGGCCTGGAAATATTTACACAAACTGATGCTGAGTGAGACAAGCAGAACCAGAATACATGGTACAAAGTACTAGCAAGAATATGTAATGATCAACTGTGAAAGAATTGGTTCTTTTCGATGGTCCAGTGGTCCAAGGCAATCCAAATAAACTTTGGATAGAAAATGCCATTTCCATCCAAAAAAAGAAATATGGGCATTGAATGTAAATAAAAAACATGCTATGTTCACTTCTTTTTTCTGTTTTTTTTTTTTTTACCCTCCTGTGATTTTCCCCTTTTTTTTCTGATTTTTCTCTCCAACATGATTCATAAAACAATGTGTATTTTTAAAATTCAATTTTAAAAAAATCAGTATTTATTAAGTGCTTACAGTCTCCCACTGTAACTAGGGCCATCTCCAGTCATCCTGATCTATATCTGGTCACTGCACCCAGATGGTTCTGGGGGAGAAAATAAGGCAAGTAAGTTTGCACAGCCCTCTCTCATGTAAATCTCATTCACTTGCATATCATGGCTTCACTTCCCTGATGTCATTGTCATCTTCCAGAATGAAGGACAAACAGCAACAAAAGCAACAAAAATATGTGTCAGACCCTAGGGAGGAAAAGACAAAAAATGAAATATTTCCTATTTTCAAGAAGCTTTCTTCTAGAGAGCACTTCTGAGTACTGAGTCAGTAATTGAAGGGGGAGGTTAGAAAAGGAAATGACCACTTATTTTCATTATCTTCTGTTTGCTTGAGTTTTCTGGCCCCTTCCTATATTCTAGTTTATTCACACTTAACTCCCCATCTTCATGACTTCAAATCCAGCCTCAGACACTTAACTAGGTATATGATTCTGGACAAATCACTTTACCTTTCTGCCTCAATTTCCTCATCTGTAAAATGAGCTGGAGAAGGAAATGACAAACCACTCCAGCATCTCTGCCAAGAAAATCCAAAATGGGATCATAAAGAGTTGGACATGACTGAAACAGCTAAGCAACAAACTCCCATTATACTCTTCAATCCAGCGACACTGAACTTTCTGTTCTTCAAACAAGAAATTTTTTTATTTTCACTGGCTATCCCTATGCTAAGAACTCTTTCTCTTTAGCTCTATATATTGGATTCATTGATTTCACTTGACTCACTTTCTCCAGGAAGCTTCCCCTATAGTCTTTAATGCTCATGCCTTCCCTGGATTGACTGTCCCCAGTTGATCCTGTCTATGGTTTGGTTATCATAGTTGTTGGCATTTTGTCTTGCCTGTTAAATTGTAAGCTCCTTCCTTCCTTCTTTTCTTCTTTCTTTTCTCCCTCCTTCCCTCCCTCCCTTTCTTCTCGGCATCCTTTCTTCCTTCCCTCCTTCCATGACACCAGAGAAACTGAGGCAAGAAGAGATTGTTTTTAATCTTTAATGTGGAGCTAGCTGACTGAAATGGGAATATAATTCCAAAGCATTTGAGTGAGCAACTGAGGCACATTGCTTATATAAGGTTTTTTTAGCAAGCAAAATATAGAACCGGGAATGCAATTAGTCTTGCAGCTGTTGGTATCTTTACTTCAAAGAGAGGGCAGGGAGAGAGGAGGTAACTTGGTATTTACAACTTGGAGATTGTGGTTCAGGCCCTGTCAGACAGGAAAGTAGGACCATTCTTGGATAGATAGGGGCTATAACCAGGGCATAACTGCAGGACATGAGATTGTCCTTGACAATAATTCTTTTCCCAGGGTAGTTTTTGGACAGGGATGAAGTCAGAGAGGTGAGCACCTGGAGACTGGTTTTTTTTCCTATCCTTTATTATGTTGCAGTGGTTCAGGGAGGGAGTCAGAGACTCAAAGTTTAAATTTTTCTTTTAAAACTCAATTTACCCAAATCTAATTGCACAAATGAAAAGGGGAGAGGGTATATGCCTTGGGTCTAACACTTCTTTCCTTCTTTCCATCTTCCATCATCCCTTCTTTCCTTTCTTCCTTCTTTCCTCCTCTCCATTTTTGTCTTCCCTCCTTCCTTTCCCTAGCACACAAGCACAGTTCCTGGCACATAATAGGTACTTAACAAATGCTTATCGAATAAGTGATTGATTGAAGTGCATGAAATAAGTGCATGCAAAATAGCTACAGAATTACCTGGTAATTTTGGAGGGGAGACATTAGTAGCTGAGGAGAAGAGGAGAATTTGTGAAGGGGCTGGTGTTTAAACTGAGCTCTGAAGGAAATTCGTTATTCTAAAAGGAAGAGGTGGGGAAGAAGGGTTTTTTAGGCTTGGGCAACAACCTATGCAAGGTACAGAGACAGAAGATAGAAGGTTGTATGCAAAGAATAACAATAACTGGGCTGGAGAGCTTGAAGGAAAGCAGTGTATAATAAAAACAAAACAGTTCAGCTGGAGCCAGTTTGTGAATACCTTTGAATGCCACACCAAGTTTGGATCTGATCCTAGAGACAAAAGGAGTCATGGGAATTCACAGAGGAGAAAACCACAGCCAGTTATATATTCTGTATGGAGGAATGGTTATAGAGGACAGAGACCAGAGGCAGGGAAACTGATCAGGAAGTCATAATGGAGATGAGAGCCTGACCTGGGATGGTGACTGTGGGAATGAAGAGAAGGGGATGGATGCAAAAACCAAGAAGAATATTTGGAGTTCTTTGTTTTGTTTTGTTTTGTTTTGTTTATAGGTGATACATGTACAATCAATTTTTAACATATTTCCATATAAGCTGTGATGGGCAAGAAAAATCAAAACAAAAGGGAAAAACCACAAGAAAAAAAAAGTGAAAATAATATACTTGACCTACATACAATCTCCATAGTTCTCTTTCTGGATATGAATAGCATTTTCTATCCCAAGTCTATTGGAACTGTCTTAGATTACTGTATTGCTGAGAAGAGCTATCTGTGATAATTGATCATCATGTAATCTTGCTCTTACTGTGCGCAGTGTTCTCTTGGTTCTGCCCACTTCACTCAACAACAGTTCATGTAAATCTTTTCAGGTTTTTCTGAAATCAACCTTTTTATCATTTCTTATAGAACAATAGTATCAAGAAAAATCTTTGAACCACGATTATGAAAGCTAGAAAAAAAATTTAGAACTTGGGGGTCTGAGTCAGAATGGACTCAGTGCATACAGACACTTCATTTTACATGGAAGAAAACAATGGCCCCAAGAAGAGAACTTACCCAGATGTCCACAGTAGGTCAGTAGCTGAATATCTCAAAGGACTGTATTCCATTTCTCACTACAATGCTCTTTTCCCTACCTGTTACTATTATTATTCATGGCTCTCAGAGCTCCCGTTGCCTGATTCACACTGTTACTCCAGGTGATCTTTATTTGTCTCTCTTCTTTATTTTTTTGAGGGGAGATTTAAAATATTATTTTATTTTCCCCCAGTTACATGTCCAAAATTTTTTTAGCATTCATTTTTACAGGATTTTGAATCCCAAATTTTTCTCCTTCCTTCCCTTCCTCCCCTCCCCTCTTCTGAAGACAGTTTGATATAGTTTATATATAGGCTATCATGTAAAACATATTTCCATATTAGTCGCAGTTGTGAAAGAAGAAACACATCAAAAGGAAGCCATGAGAAAGAATGAAATCAGTGAAAAAAATGTTGCAATCTGCATTCCAAGTCCATCATTCTTTATCTGGTTATGGATAGCATTTTCCTTTGTGAGTCCTTTGTACTTGTCTTGGGTCATTGTGTTGCTGAGCAGAGCTGAGTCAATCAGAGTTGATCATCACACAAAGTTACTGATTGTCTCTCTCCTTTAAATCTTACTGCACATGGAACCTGAATGCAGGTGACTAGGTGGTACAATAAACAGACAGTGAGGCTTGGAATCAGGAAGACCTGATTTCAAACCTAGCCTCAGATACTAATTAGCTGTGTAATTGAAGGCAAGTCACTTAGATTCTATTTACTTCAGTTTTCTCAACTATATAATGGGAATAATAATAGTACCTATTTTCCAATGTTGTTGTGAGGATCAAATGAGATAATATTTGTAAAGCACTTAACACCTGGCACGTAGCAAGTGCTATATAAATGTGCGGCTTAATTATTCTTTAGCGTAGATTTGTTCAGGGATGTGCGGGAGGCAGAGTTAATTATAAATTTTTCAGAAATTAGCAAATACTGCACATCTGGACTTGACTTATTATTTTGTTGATTGTTTAGATTTAAGAAAGTGATGGAGAAAGGGAGACTCCCTCTTTCCTCATCCTTGCATCTGTCACTTCAATTTGAAGTCAGATCTTCCTCATTAGATCTGTCAGAGTATCACATATCATAGGATCGTAGATTTAAAGCTAGAAGGGAGCTCGTTAGTTCAAATTCCTCATTTTACAGGTGAGAAAACTGAGGTCCAAAAAAGTCAATTGACTTTTCCTGATTCCAAGTTCTGGAGGAGGGTTTGAACTTTGGCTCCAGCTCCAGTGCTCTATACTATACCATGCCTGGGGCCAGCATCAGCATTTACTTTATGGAAAGAATCAATTCAGTTCAACCTTATTCTACTTCAAAATATAACCATGACCCAGGAAGAGGTTGGATCATGGTAGGTTTATAGGAGACAGCCCTCTGGAGATTTGTCTTGGAGGAGGAAGGATTCTTCTTCTCTTTCTATTCTCCCATTGGATGTTTTCTGCATGTTCACCAGCCTGGAAGGTATTTCTTCCTCAACTCCATGTTATAGATTTCATGACTGCCTTTAAGGCATGTATCATCTTCGATGTCAGTGGTTCTCGGAGTGAGGTCCGCAGAATCCTAGAGAATCTCTTTCAGAGGCTCTTCAAATTCAAAAGTAGTTTTTATTTCTAATATGGTAAATACCTATAAGTATAGCCTACATAAACAAAAACTCTTTGGACAGATCCTCAATAATTTATGACAGTATAAGGGAATACTGAGAACAAAAACTTGAGAACCACTGTTCTATGTGAAGCCTTTTTCTGATTTTCTCCAGTGCTCATGACCCCCTCCTAATCACCTTGTATTTCATTGTTTTCTTCATATTATTCTCTGTTGAGTCATTGTCTCTTCTTGTAAACTTGTGGAAAGTAGAGATTTTTGCTTCATTGTCTATAGAGCACAATGTCTGGGATAGAGTAGGCAGTTAATAAATGCTTACCGGTAGTGGATTCACTAATGAGAGTAGTGTACTTTCCATTCCAAGAGGAGCGCTGGTTAGCCTCATGAAACAAGAAACATAGAATTGGACTGATTTTTTTTTAAAGTAAAATAAAACATTTTTTTTTGCTTGTGGAATAACAAGGAATCAGTAACCCCTCCCCAGTGCCCACTGGAAAAACACTTGTAGATAGTTTTACTTGCATTAACACCAGCATAAGCAAGGATGGTCACCTTGGCTTCCAAAGAAATATTGGAAAGCAAGGGCCAGACCCATCTTCGTTAGGATGGTTCCAATGAGGAAACATGTGGGCAAAACAAGAAGAACAGATGCAGTCATTTGGTTCAGAATGTCCAGAAGTGAGCTGGGCAGCAGCTGTCCAGTGTCCTCCCCATCATGATACTGGAGAGACATCTGGCCATGGATATTGTTAACCATGATTATCAAAAAGAGGGAAAGAGGGAGGGAGGATAGAATAAAACAAAATATGGATTAAAGCATGAAAGCAAGAGGATTGGAAAAGATTAAAGAGATGGGCGGAGGGCTGATCTCTGGGAAACATTTTCCTTTGCAGAATTCCGATTCTCCCTTCCACCACACATATACACATATATGCATGCACACATATATACACATACAAACACAAACATGCAAAGACACACACACACATATACACACAAACACACAATCTAATTCTCTCTAATATATGTATAAATTTTGCTATTTTGTTTATTCATTTCCCTCCCTCCACCTCCAATTCTTGTCCCACCTCCAATTCTTGTCCCACCTCTAGGGCAAATCCATGAAACCCAGAATCTCAAACTTCACCAGGTCCCAGGAGAATGACATATTTTAGAAAGAAGATTCAGGTGGGGAGGAAGATCTTTTTGTTTCTCTTGTAGTTTTATCATCCTTAGTGTTTGTTCCTTACTTAAACTAGAGGGTCCTTTCCACTTCTATCCCCTCACTCTTACCTTATGTCTAGGTACCAACTCAGTGGTGAGTTCCCTCAGTGACTTCCTGCCATGTGACAAAATGAATTCTCAGGACCAAAGCTTGAGTTCAGATATATTCCCTCAAAAAGCAGTATGGATCAGAAGTGACATAAACCAAGAGACGTGTCCCAGAGGGACCAAGAAGTAGCTTGAAAGGTAGCTCTAGTGAGGGGCTGCAGGATCAGACCACTCTGCTGACCATCATAGACTTTCTCCAAGACCTTAGGTTTCTGCCCAAGTCAAGGCACTTACCATCCTCTCTATTCCCCCACCCCAGGTGATCCTCACTTTTAATGTTCAGAGATGATTTAGGTTACTACCCATGTACTTAGCCAGGATTGCTAAAGGCAGGGAGCTATTTCTTGTCAGTGTCTGGATTCAGGTCATTCCTGGCTTGATGGGACCAATAAAATGTAAAGTCTTTGAAGATAGGCAGTATAGTATTTTTTTATCTTCTTATTCCTGGGATTTAGTACATAGTAGATACTTAATATGTGGATTGGATTTTTCTTTCTTTTTTTACATAGAATTCTATCATATATAATGAATTGATCTAAATTGAGTATCTAAATTGAATAAATTAATCAAATTTACCCCACCCCATTTAAATAAGTGTCAAAATATCATGTCCACATACCTCAGTGAGATGAGAACACTATTGAATCGATGACTCTTAGGGTTTAGATTCTGTGTGTGTGTGTGTGTGTGTGTGTGTGTGTGTGTGCTGAAGAGAGGGATTCTTGATCAGCTGGAATGATGTTGCATAGGAAATGTTCATATTATCTGAGGAAATTTGCTGACAACCTATGAGTAGTCTACCAAAAAAAATAATAATAATAAGCAAGTTGTACCCAGGAAATTCAAGCAAGTAGAGAGAGCGTTCCCTCTACATCCCTCAGAAAGAATGGATTGGTAGGGCTAGAGAAGCGTGTTGGGCCTCAGTCTTGGATTTGGTTGCAGTTAACCCCCATCCCACCACCAATTTCCCTCTTCCCCTTCCCATGTTAGCTGGGGGTAAAGGGGCGGATCCAGGACCTTGCAAACTTTGAAGGGCCTGGAGGATTTGGATTTCCCATCTTCTCAACAGAATTCTCATAGCATTTCTAGATTAGCTTGCAGTAGTGTCTGTTTTTGGAGCTAAGGACAGATTGGATACAGAATCAGGTTCCCCAAGGATCCCAGCACAAAAGCTATACCAGACCCTGAGGACGATCTCAGGGATTCCATTCAAAGAATTTCTATGAGGTCCGAGTTACCCTTTTGCCATGTGGGCTTAAGCATAGACTGACTTTCCCCTGGACTATAAGTACTGGTGGGAGAGAGCATCCCTGGTTTGGGGAGGGGAGTAGTGTGGGAGAGATGTTTGGTGCACACTATTACTCTTTCTAAAAGCGAATCTGGTCTTCTACACTGACCAGTAATCATATGTAAGCACCTGCTATTGAGGCCTGACTCAGTGAGTTGGGAGAATTACCTTAAGAGTATATTGTGTTGTTCAGTAAAGAAAAGAATCAGCTACACCAGAGAGAACTATGGGAAATGAGTGTGGACCACCACATAGCATTTCCACTCCTTCTGTTATTGTTTGCTTGAATTTCTGTTTTCCTTCTGTTTTTTTCTTTCTTTCTAGATCCAATTTTCCTTATGCAGGAAGAGAACGGTGTAATTATGTGTACATATATATTGGATTTAACATATACTTTAACATATTTAGCATATATGGGAGTACCTGCCCTCTAGGGGAAGGGATGCGGAGAAGAAGGGGAAAAGTTGGAACAGAAGTGTTTGCAAGGATCAGTGTTGAAAAATTACCCATACATGTTTTGTAAATAAAAAGCTATAATTAAAAAAAGTATATTGTGTTCCATATGGGCCATAAAATGTCAGAATTGGGAGGGGCCTTGAAACAAGGAATATTATTGCTGAGAGGGTCCTTAGAACAGAGATTTTCAGAAGTGAGAGGGACCTTAGAACAGGGAATGTTAGAGCTGGGAGGGACCTTAGAACAGAGGATGTCAGGGCTGGGAAGGGCCTTAGAACAGTCAGAACTGGGAAGGAGCTTATAATTGACTCTATAGTGGGGGGGGGGGGGAAGTAGAGATACTATCATACCTTCATTCAGGCTCAGAAGTGAAAGGAGCCTTGAAGTCATCAAATTTGACATTGATCTGGACACATGGCTCTCTCCATGACTTTCCCCAGGTCACCAAAACAAGTCTAGTCCCTTGGTTTTCATTCTGGCCCCCAGAGCCAGGGAGTAACCTGCTCAGGACCATCCAGATTCAGTTAGAGAGTTGAGGCAGCCCCTGGGGCTTCTGACTTCAGTTTCTATCCATCCTCTCTTTTCTAATCTCTTGTCAAGGTCCTAGATATTTGGGGAAAGTCCTGAGTTCTAGATCGTTTTAAAAAATTCTCCTACAATTTAAACTCTGATCCTTGACACAAGGCATCAGTCAAAATACGAAAGTTACAAATAGTGTGGTCCAGTGGTTGGTGCTAGGGTCAAAACACCCAGGCTCAAGTCCTTCCTCTGATGCTCATTACCTAAATGACTGGCTAAGTCCTTTCCTGGTTCTGTTCCCTCCTCTGTATAATGAGGAACTTGGAATTCATGGCTTCTAGAGTCCTTTCCAGGCCGGGATCTGCAATTTGCAACTTGGCAAAGGAATCCCTTCCAACCCACAAACCAGAGGGTGATGGCAGTGAACAGAATCTGCTCTTCTTTGAACCCCTAGGAGTTCAAGGACCTCCACGGAGGCGCCTGGATCTTTCCAGAAAAAGGAAAATCTGATTAGATTTTGCCAAAAGGGAAAATGCTGTCCTGAGAGGCCAGCCTAATTCAAATGCTGTTTTTGCCTTCTCGTTTTATCTATAAAACACTCCTATAAAGGGCTGAAACAGCATCCCAGGCTTTTATAGGGGGCAGAGTAGGCAGCCTACTGACATGGGATTGGATGAGGGTGTGAGGGGTATGAGGCTTCATGGGGAGCTTTCCATGGGAAGCTGATCAAACAAAGGCAAGAGAGAAACTGAAAACAGTTTGCTGGAAGAGAAATTCAATCTTCGGGCCTCTTACTTCAATTCATCAAGCATTATTTGGGCTCTTACTGTGTGCTGAGCACTAGGGTCATTAAGTTGTTTTTTAGTCCTCTTTATCTGATCACGTTTGGATCTTCTTGGGATATTCAAGTGATTTATTTTGGTCTGTAGCTCATTTTACAAATGAGGAAACTGAGGCAAACAGAGTTAAATTACTTGCAGCTACTAAGCATCTGAGGTCATATTTGAATTCAGAAAGGTCTTCCTACTTCAGTCCCCACCCCACCCCTTACACTATGGTACCGCCTAGCTGGGCAGGTACTGGAACTACAAAGACAAAAATGAAAAACCCTTCAACGAGCTGATATTCTACCAAGAAGAAACAAGAGCTACTCGGCTAATTAAGGGTAAATTTTACCAAAATTTGATGCAAGGGTGGGCACTAATCCCTGTGGAGGATCAAGAAAACTTTTGATAAAAGATGCTGCTTGAGCTGAGCTTTGAAAGGATTCTAAGAGACAGAGGTGATGGTAAAATGCATTCTAGGCAGGGGACACAAGCCAGTACAGTCAGCATAGGGAGGCAAGATGGATGGTCTCTTCTAGGGATCTTCAAGTAGACCAGAGGTCTTGAAGTCTATCATATGGTGTAGGACAGAGAACACCACTAGTCAAAGGACTTGAATTTGAATCCATGCACCTCTCTGGGACTCAATTCTTTCCCCTTATAACTGTAATCCATGGCAGGGACATCATATTACAGTGAACAAGGAATTGAATTTGAAATGAAAGGAAAGATCTGGATTCAAGTCCAGTTCTGATGCTCACAATCTCTTTTCTGGTGGGCTAAAAGTCTCCTCCAGTTACCAATTCCATGAGTTCCCATTATCTAAGATATAATAATAATAATAACAAACAGTATTTAAATATTGCTTTAAGGTTCATAAAATGCTTTCTAGATAGTATACATTTGATACTCACAACAACCGTGAGAGATAGATGCTGTTATTATTCCCACTTTACAGAAGAGCAAACTGAGACAGGGAGCAGAAAAGTGCTTTCCAGAGATCACATAGTGAGTAAGTGTCTGCTGCAGGATTGTAACTCAGAACTTACTAACTCCAGATCCCACTCCCATCTATTTAAAAAATTAATTAGGATATATAACTTATCTATATACTATCTATCTAATGCTTTTATATAAATTATGACATAATTAATTTTTAAAATTATCCCCTTTTGAAAAGAAATTTGACCTAAATGGTTCAATAAAAGGAGGGGACCTAACTGAGACAATGGGATGCAAGATGGAGGAAAAAATGTTAAGGCATTTCTTCACGTTATAATTGCACAGCCTACTTCACATACTTATTTATTATGATCTCAGATGCTTAGTAGCTGCAAGTAATTTAACCCTGTTTGCCTCAGTTTCCTCATTTGTAAAATGAGCTACAGACCAAAATAAGTATACAAACCTTAAAAAATTCTGCAGATGTGAGCTAGTTTTGCTCTCATCATGATTAATGTTATTGTTATTTGTTTGTGAGTGGTGTTCAAGTTCTGTAGATAGCTCCAAGGGTCAGCGGTGCTTACAGCATCCAGCCAAAAGGCAAGCAAGATGGCAGAGTGCGGTGAGGTGATGCCAGGACAAAAGTAGTCGAGGGAACTGGAAATTCTTAGACTGGAGAAGACTGGGATAGGGGTAAGAGGAAACATGAGAGGTGGGAGGAATAGCCAACAGGAAGAGTGATTGACTCTGTTTGATCCTCAGTGGACAGAACCAGCATTAACACAGAGAAGTTGTAGAGAAGCAGATTCCAGTTTGATCCGAGGGAAAGTTCCCTTATATTGAGATTTGTCCCAAAGTAGAAGGGACATCTCTCTATCACTGGAGGGCCTCAAGGGAAGGTCACATGACCCCTTGTAAGCTATTCTGTAGAAGGGATTCCTTTTCAGGTACAGGCTGATGACCTAGTACCTGGATCTCCTTTGACTTCCATATTCTGTTAACTTATTCATGGTTAATTAATTTCCACTCTTCATTCTTTTCCTCTCTCCTTTCCTCTTCTCATTCATCTCTGCTTTCCTTATTCCTCCCTTCTCCTCATTATTCTCTTTTCTTCCTCTCCCCTCTTCTCCTTCTCTTTCTTCTCTACTTCCCTCCAATTCCTTCTTCTCCCATCTCTTCCCTCCTCTACTCTCCTCTCCCCTCCTCTTTTCCTGTCCACTTTCTTCCATCCTTTTCCTTCCTTTTCCCTCTTTTCCCCTTTTCTCTCTTTCTTTCTCCTTTTTTCCCTTCCTTCCCCTTCTCTCCCTTCCCTTCCTATCCTCTCTACTCCCCCTTTCCCTCCTTTCTTCCCCTTTTCTTGCATTTTTTTCCCCTTTCCTTCTCCTCTTTTTTTCCTTCCTTCCCCTTCTCTTTCTTCCCTTCCTTTCCTCTCCCCTTCCCTATCTTTTTCTTCCTATCCTCCCTGGCTTTCTTGTTCTGTTCTTTTCTTCTTTTTAATGCAGCACTCACTCTCTGTACCAAACAAAACAGACACTAGTGGCTGGGTCCTTACTTAGATCTTCATCCTTCTTAAGAATTCCAGTTTTCAGCAGCTCCCTTTCCCAGTTCCAGTATTCACAATATCGTTATTGAATTATGATAATATATGACCCAAGACTGCAAAGCCACCCCACCCCCGCCAATTACATTTATCCCAGGCAATCCTCCAGAGAACCCATTTTGCTGCTGTCGGCAAAGTCTTGGGTGACCTCTTCATATCCCTCTACTCAAAAGGAAAACTTGGGTGCCTGTCCCAGTCACTCATTGCAATAGTTGCTTGAAAAAGGTCTCTGTGCCCTGTCATTGGAACCTACACAGAGAGACAGAATGGGAACTTTCATGTCACAAGTTTAGCAACAAAGGCTAAAGGAAAAGGAATTCTTGGGAAAGGAATAGAAGAAAGGACTGGCCTCATATCAGAAGGAAGCCATCAGGCAGACTGCCTTGGACTTGATAACTTTCTGGCTTTGGCTCCCTGGACACACATACACACATACACACACACACACACACACACACACACACACACACACACACTATAAAGGGACTAAGCCTTTCCTTATCCCTGCAGTATGCAGTAAACAGCATAGACCTTCCTTTTTTCCAGGGCTCAGTGACAGGCAGAGGGACCTGTGGGGGGAAAAAAAACCTACGTCAAACCTTTGCTCCTCAAAGAAAGGGCATGACCGTCATCTCAACCCTGGGAGTCACGCGGGGCTCCCAGAATAAATCACAGGGTCAGAGCTGAAGACCCTGGAGCATCTCACATATCATCAGCAGTCTGGTCATGTCTGGGCTCTGCCTTAGACAATGATCCAGGATGAAAGGAAACTAAGGAGTGGTGGGAGGAGCCCTGTATCACCAGATTGAGCTCTATTGCCAGAGACTTGGACATCATCTCACCAACTTGATCATTTGACAGATGAAAAAACTGAGATCCAGAGAAATGGGAAGTGACTCAATAGTCCCTAAACAAGTTAGACTAAAGAGAATAGGATTGGAGATCTAAAACTCAAAGGGATCTTAGAGATTATTGAATACTGGTTCTTAACATTTTCTGTGTCATGGATTCCCCTACCCCCTCCTTTGGCAGACTGATGAATCCTATGGTTGCTTTTTCAGAATCATGTTTGTATATGCATTAAATAAAATATACAGAACTATAAAATAACCAATCACATTGAAATACAGTAATCAAAAATAATTTTCTCTATTTTTATATTATCAATAGTTATTTTATTCTTTAATTGAAGCTTTTTATTTTCAAAACATATGCAAGGATAATTTTTCAACATTGACCCTTGCAAAATCTTGTGTTCCAATTTCCCCTCCTTTCTCCCACCCCCTCCCCTGGATGGCAAATGGCAAATATATATATATATCCAATATAGGCATACATATTTATACAATTTTCTTGCTACACAAGAAGGATCAGATCAAAAAGGAAAAAATGAGAAAGAAAATAAAATTCAAGAAAACAACAACAAAAGAAGTGAAAATACTATATTGTGACCTACCCTCAGTCCCCACAGTTCTCTTTCTGGGTGTAGATGGTTTTCATCATCACAAGATTATTGAAACTGTCCTGAATCATCTCATTGTTGAGAAGAGCCATGTCCATCAGAATTGATCAATATATAATCTTGCTGTTGCCATGTAAAATGATCTCTTGATTCTACTCATGTGACAGCATTAGTTCATGTAAGTCTCTGCAGGCCTTTCTGAAATCATCCTACTGGTCCTTTCTTACAGAATAATAATATTCTATAACATTCATCTACTATAACTTATTCAGCCATTCTCCAACTGATCTACTCAGTTTCCATTTTCTTGCTACTACATAAAGGGCTGCCATAAACATTTTTGCACATGTGAGTCCTTTTCCCTCCTTTAAGATCTCTTTGGGATATAAACTCAGTAGAGACACTGCTAGATCAAAAGATATGCACAGCTTGATAATTCTTAGAGCATTGTTCCAAATTGCTCTCCAGAATGGTTGGATCAGTTCACAATTCCACAAACAGTGTATCAGTGTCCCAGTTTTCCTACATACCCTTCAATATTTGTCATTATCTTTTCCTATCATCTTAGCCCATCTGAGAGGTGTGTAATGATAGCTCTGAGTTGTCTTAATTTGCATTTCTCTGATCACTAGTAATTTGGAACACCTTTTCATATGACTAAAAATGGTTTCGATTTCTTAAATTCCTTTGACCATTTATCAACTGGAGAATGGCTTGAATTCTTACAAATTTGAGTCAATTCTCTATATATTTTAGAAATGAAGCCCTTATCAGAACCTTGAATGTAAAAATGTTTTCCCAATTTGTTACTTCCCTTCTAATTTTGTCTGCATTAGTTTTGTTTGTATAAAATCTTTTTAACTTAATATAAGCAAAATTATCTATTTTGTGTTTAATAATGAGCTCCAGTTCTCCTTTGGTCACAAATTCCTTCCTTCACATATCTGAGAGGTAAACTATCTTATGTTCTTCTACTATGTTTATAATATCACTCTTTATGTCTAAATCATGAACCCATTTCAATCTTATCTTGGTATATGGTGTTAAGTATGGGTCATTGTCTAGTTTCTGCCATACTAGTTTCCAATTTTCAAATCGGTTTTTATCAAATAATGAGTTCTTATCCCAAAAGCTGGGGTCTTGGATTTATCAAACACTAGATTACTATAGTCATTAAGTATTTTGTCTTGTGAACCTAATTCCACTGATTGACTACTCTATTTCTTAGCCAAAGCCAAATGCTTTTGATGACTACTACTTTATAATATAGTTTTAGGTCTGGCACAGCGAGGCAACCTTTATTGTCAATTTTTTCATTAATTCCCTTGAAATTCTTGACTTTTTGTTCTTCCAGATGAACTCTGTTGTTATTTTTCTAGCTCTGTAAAATAATTTCTTGGAAGTTTGATTGGCATGGCACTAAATAAGTAGATTAATTTAGTAGTAGTATTGTCATTTTTATTATATTCGCTCAAATCTACCCATAAGCACTTGATATTTTTCAAATTGATTACATCTGACTTTATTTATGTGGAAAGTGTTTTGTAGTTGTGTTCATATAGTTCCTGACTTTGCCTTGACAGACTCCCAAATATTTTATACTATTGACAGTTATTTTAAATGGAATTTCTCTTTGTATCTCCTGTTGCTGGACTTTGTTGGTAATATATAAAATGCTAATGATTTATGTGGATTTATTTTGTATTCTGCAACTTTGCTAAAGTTGCAAATTGTTTCTAGTATTTTTTAATTGATTCTCTAGGGTTCTTTAAGTATACCATTATATCATCTTCAAAGAGTGATAATTTGGTTTCCTCATTACCTACTCTAATTCCTTTAATCTCTTTTTCTTCTCTTATTGACAAAGCTAACATTTCTAATACAATATTGAATAATAATCTGATAGTGATCAGATAACTGATCTTATCTGAATAAGATCAGTTTCACCCCTGATCTTATTGGGAATGGTTCCAGTTTATCCCCATTACATATGATGCTTGCTGATGGTTTTAAGTAAATATTACTGATCATTTTAAGGAAAACTCCATTTATTCCTATACTCTCTAGTGTTTTTAATAGGAATGGGTGTTAGATTTTATCAAATGCTTTTTTCTGCATCTATTGAGATAGTCATATGATTTTTAATAGTTTGGTTATTGATGTAGTCAATTATGCTAATAGTTTTCCTAATATTGAACTAGCCCTGCATTCCTGGTATAAATCCTACTTAGTCGTGATATATTATCCTGGGGATGACTTTCTGTAATCTTTTTGCTAATAGCTTATTTAAGATTTTTACATCAATATTCATTAGGGAAATTGGTCTATAATTTTCTGTTTTCATCCTACCTCATTTAGGTATCAGCATCATATCTGTGTCATAAAAGGAATTTGGTAGGACCCCTTCTTACCCTATTTTTTCAAATAGTTTGTATAGTATTGGAATTAATTGTTTTTTTTTAAATGTTTGGTAGAATTCACATGTATATCCATCTGGCCCTGGAGATTTTTTCTTAGGGAGTTGATTAATAGTTTGTTCTATTTCTTTTTCTAAAACAGGACTATTTAAGTACTTTATTTATCAAAAAATAATTTTTAAAACAAGTTCATGAACTCCAGGTTATTAGAACCTCACAATCTAGTCCAACCCCCCCTTATTTTATAGAGGATGAATCTGAAATCCAGAGAAGTAATCTGCCAGGGGTCAAACAGATAACATGTGGCAGAGTTGGGATTTGATTCCTTAAATAAAATGATATATTCATTTATAATGTTCTTGATTTACTTTTCTTGGGGTCTCTGGGCAGTCTTCATTTCAGTAGAGTAATCACCACAAGAGTAGCCAAGGGTTAAAGTCCAAATCCTTTATTATCTCTTTCAAAGTCTTGTCTCCTTTTCTGAGGCTTCAGCTAGTTTTCTTAGAGGCCTTCTGGAATCTTGGTTTCAGTGGAGAAGCTAAGGAAAATAGCCCTTCCACCAAGGTGGTGTGAGATGGGATGAATGAATCTGAGTCCCAGGGCTTGTGCTTCAGCCTCCAGTCTGCTTTTCTTCCCTAGCTCTCTCTCCAAGCCCCCCAGCTCCTCAAGAGAGCTACTAGGAGCCTGACTGAAAGTGGGAAGTGAATCTCTCTCCTTGGCTCCGAGAGCTTGGCTTATATGCTCTACACTGATTGTCAACCAATCATTATATCACTAGGAAACCATTATTTGTTGTAAGATTAAATCAATCATACTGAACTTAGAGAACTATTAATAACCATGCTAAACTAGATAACTATTGTCTCATCAATTCCGCTTAGTACTTTGTAAGAATCCTTGTTTCAAGTTCAGAGTTCTGGCCCATAACATTCATTCATTCATTCATTCATTCATTTGCTCCTTAAGCTTTCATTAAAGGCTCATTAGTGATACCACATGATGTAGCAGAGTTTGGGACTTGACATCAGGAAAACCAGGAAAACCAGGAAAACTCTGATACTGGTTAGTGCTATATGACCATGAATAATTCTTAACCTTTCTGACCCTCTGTTTTTTTATCTGTAAAGAAAAGAGTTTGAACTACATGAATTATAAGGTGCCTTCCAGCTCTCAAAGTCTATGATTCTTTGATGAGAGCTATGATAAAACAAAAACTAAGATTTTCATGAGATCCCAGAAGAAAAATTGTTAGGAACACGGTTTAATGACTTGTCATTACAAAAGAATCACAAAGCTAGCAAGGAACAAAGAGCTGAGCTTCAAACTCAGTTTGTGAAATTTGAAGAGTTTGAATGGAACCTCAAGATTAATTCATACCCCCCCAAAAAGTATTCCCCATATAACACTGCTGACAACTGAAACGCAAAATGAAGAGTCCACCCAAAAGTTCATATGAACTATTTGTGTCTGACCTGTGGCTGAGCATTCTGAGCTCATATTAGTCTAATCAGCCACAGTCAGAGACTGTAACTCAATTCTAACATAATAATGTTATTTTGGTCTTCTTCGAAAATGAAGAACAGCAACATCATCAGAAGTCTTTGCTCAAAGATCTTGCAGCAGCCAGATAGCACCATAGTGTACAGAGATCTGAGCCTAGAGTCAGGAAGCCAGGAATTCAAATCCAACACTTATCTGTGACCTTGGGCAGATCACTTAACCCATCTGCCTTGGTTTTCTTAACCATAAAATGGGAATAATAACAGCATGTATCTCACAGAATTATTTTGAGAAATTTATAATACTTGTACTTAACATAGTGCCTAGCACACAGTAGGTGCTATATAAGTATTATTTCTCTTCCAGAAGAAGGAATCCACCACTTCCTCAGAAAGTCCACCCAACTTTGGATTATCTCTCATTGTTAGGGAATTTCTTATTGCATCAAATCTGTACTTTAGGATTTGAATATGTGTCCTCTGAATCTAAATCCAATGACCTATTTTATTTTAATAAGCAAGCATCTATCTCTTCCACAAATACTTAAATATGTCCAGTGTGATCCACCAAACTTCTCTTCTCATGGGGAATTAATTCTTTCAACCAATATTATATGATGTTTTGCTCACAGTCCATCCTCATCCTGCTGACCTTCCTCTAGACATGTCTATCTCACCAATTCATTCCAATGATGTTCATAACTGAATATGAAAATCCAGAACTGATCTGACTGAGACTGGCTGTTGGCTAAAGACTATTGCTTCCTTGTCCCTGGAAATTTTTCTTCTAAGGATGTAGTCCTAGGTGTTTGAACTGCTACACCACAATCACAACTTCATGAAGAGCTGACGGTCAACATAACCCCCCCCCCCCGCCCCAGGTCCTTTTCTAACAAACTGCTAAGTCTATTTTCTACTTGTACTTACATTGTATTTTTAAATCCAAGTGTGAGGTTTTACCCTTATCCCAATTAAATTTCTTCTGATTATATCTAGTGTAGAAAGCTACGGATAGTGGGGAAACTCTGGGTGAGGTATAAGACCCTCTAGCCCAGCCAGGGAACTTGTTGACAGTATCTGGTTTGGCTATCCATCTTGACCTTTCTGAGAAGTCAGGGGGTGTGACAACCTGTCTTGCAATTAAAACAGAGTTATATTAAATGGCAAAGAGACATCCACACACAACAGCAAGTTGTTTACATGGTCCCATGTGTGCAGTATATAATTAGCACATGTGTAATGTATTATAGTTGTGTAAGGGTATTAGAATATATAAGACTGAGAGAATTTGGAATAAACGAACTCCATGTTTGACCATCCAAGTGACCATTCTGCTTCTTCACTTCTCTCCTATGATCAAGGACTTGAGCCGGTATCAAGATCTTACAGTGAGGTAGTCTTGACATTACAATGTAGCCCAACTTTCTATTCTGCCAATAATGTTTTAGATCCTGATTCTGTTATCCAGAGTCTTAGCTTTGTATCATCCACAAATTCAATGAACATGTCATCTAAATTACAGATAAGGAGGTATCCAGGTGGCCTGACAGATAGAACCTTGATTTAGAGTCAAGAAGATCTGCCTTAGACACTTGGTACCTTGGGCAAATTGCTTATACTTTCTCTACCTCAGTTTACTTGACTGAAAAATGAGAATTATACTAGTATTTAACTCATGGAATTGTTGTGATGATAAAATTAAAATGCATAAAGTGCTTTGCAAAACATAAAATTCTAGCAATTATTATTGTTGTGGATAAATAGGTAATATTGTGGATGTAGCATTGAACTTGGAATCAGCAAAACATCTTGCCACAGACACTAGCTAGGTGACACTGAGCATGTCATTTTACTCTGTTTGCCTCAGTTTCCTTATCTGTAAAATGAGCTGGAGAAGAAAATGACAAACTACTTCAGTATCTTTGCCAAGAAAACCCCAAATGGAGTCACAAAGAGTTGGACACAATTGAAATGACTCAATAACAACAAATTATCATTGTTATATAGCAGCACAGAGCCAGATACAGACTTATGCAGCATGACCCCATATGTCTCCTTCCAAACTGACACCAAACCATTCACGACTATTCTTTGGGGTATGGCTATTGGACACTTTCCCAAAACTATCACCCAAGCTTCTCCATCATTTATATAAGACTTTTAACAGATCTTATCAAAAGCATGCTAAATCCTAAGCAAACTATTTCCACCATTTACATGACAGGCCAATTTAAGAATCCTGTTGAAAAAAGAAATGAAATTTAGTTCTTCATGATTTGTTCTTGGTAAAGACATGTCATCTCATTGCAAAACTAATTTTCTTTTCTAGAGGTTCATGAACCATTTTAAAAAGATCCATTCTAGAATTTTGCCAGAATCGATTAGTTGGAGAATCTATTTTTTCTCCTTTTTTTTTTTGAAAGCTAGGACAATATTTGTTCTTCTCTGGTCCTTCATAACGTCTCCCATTCCCTGCAATCATTCAAATATCATATACAAAGGCTTAGAAAACAATCTACTAGTTCTTTCAGTATCTGGGGATATAGTTGTCTGGCCTTGGCAAATTGAATACACCAAGGGTAGCCATGTGGTTTCTTCCTATCTCGTGTATGAATTCTCTCTTAGCTTCTATAGTTCTGCTCTCTCAGGCCAAAGATCATTCTCCTTGGCATAATAAATGGAAACAAAATAAAAATTAAGCAGAATTCCTGCCTGCTCTCTTTTGTCAAGTTTCCATCTTCCCATCCATCTTGGGCAGCAATCTTGTCCCTCATCGGATCTTTTTTTCTTTATCCTAATGTAGCTTTCAAAAAAAGAAATCTTTAGCTGCACTTCTCCAACCTCAGTTTATTCTGTATTTTAGTACCCAGGAGTATATATCTTCAAGGATACACTTCTTTTACCTGTCCTGACTTCTATTTTTGATGCATATCTTCTCAAAAATCTAAGTTGATTAGAGAGGTTCTTGTGTATCCATATCAGTCTCTTCAGATAGAATATCATTCTTCCTTCAAGATGATACAGTGAATAGGACATTGCTGGAAGAATTTAGTTAAAATCCCAACTTTGACACTTCCTACCTGTGTGACTCTAGGCAAGTCAGTTAACTACTTTAAGCTTTAGTTTCCTCAGCCAGGTGGCACAGTGGATAAACACACTAGACCTGAAATTAAGATGTGAGTTCAACTCCCACTTCTGTCATTTATTAGGATATTTCTTACAACTATATCTCTCCATCCTTCTTTGTTGACAATTCTCTTAACTCTGCCTGCCTCATTTTCCTCATCTGTAAAATGGGGAATATAATAACACTACTCTCAAGATAATATTTCTAATGCTCTTAGCAGAGCATCTGGCATATGTTGCATCATATATAAAGGCTATTTTTATCTAGAATACTAAGGAGAAATTCCCTGAAGCAAACAGACCAGCCATAGAGACATAGGGACGAGAAGCCATAGGACAAGGTTTACAGAGGAGCAGCTAGGTGTCATAGTGAATAGAGCATCAACCCCAGAGTCAGGGAGGACTTGAGTTCAAATACGACTTCAGACAGTACTTTGTGACCCTGGGCAAGTTATTTAACCTTTTTTTTAAAAAACCTAGAGGTGATAGGGGTTATCCCCAGTGATTACGTCTTTTGTCATCGAAGATCAAAATCTCTTTAGACATCATTAGGTCAAAAATCAAAACTACAAAATTGATTATAGAAAGGGAAGAGGGAGCAGAGAGATGTGGTAATTTACCCAAGTAGAAGTAGGGATTCAAATTCAGGTTCTATGAATTCAGAACTCTAAGTTCCTCATTTTCTCCTCTGAATCATACAACTTCCATGTTAATTATCACCACTTGACAGATGAATAAAATAAGGCTCAGAGAGAGTCATGAGCTTCTAGAGAGATAGAAATCATCTTAAAATTCTAATCCGATCCATTTTCCAGATTAAGAAACTGAGACCAAGAGAAATTGCTCAAGGTCACACAGAAAGTATCAGAGATAGAATTTGAACTCAGAACCTCTATCTCTAAGACTTATTTACCTTTCTACTCAATAGATCTGCATTGGTTTCCTTAGGATATTTCTTACAATTATATTCCTCCATCCTTCTTTGTTGGCAATAATCAAGAGATAAGTTTTAGCTAAAACTTTGAGTGAAATCAGGAGCAATAGAGTGAGTTCCCACCTGCTACATAATTTGTCCCAGGCATGTAAACATTTCACTTCTGCTCATCATTGTGGGTATCCTTGGGGCTACAAGAATTATGCCTCCCCGTGCCAAGACATGGTGTAAACTGGGCGCCCATGCTATGCTTGTCTCGGTGTTGACTTTGATGAGTAAATGGAAAGATTACACGGTTTATGTAAACGAAAGTCATGGCATTCCCTGGTAACATCTTCCCCAGAAGATTAGTAAATTGAACACACAGGCACAGATTGACTGAAATGTTCCCATCTGAATACACAATATAAATGCTTTCTTTCTCACGACCTGGCATGTGTTAAGAATAAAAATAAAAATAAAGTCTCTCACAAAATTCCTGCAATTTTTTAGTTTTCAAAGACTCCGTACTTATGGAATTTTTATCGTTGAATAACTTCATTCACATTCAACTCTTCTTAACCCTATTTGGGGTTTTCTTAGAAAAGATACTGGAGTGGTTTACTACTTCCTTCTCTAGCTCATTTACACCTATGAGGAAGCTGAGGCAAACAAAGTGAAGTGACTTGCCCAGGAACACACAATTGGCAAGTGGAATAGTGATGTTTAAAACCAAAAAAAAATTTAATTGTGACAGTCTTTTGGAAAGAAGATGGAAAAAGACTAAGTTCTATTCCCTGTAGGTGGGGAAAGTAGCCTAGAGTCTCATAGATTTGGGGAATTAAGACTTTTTCCTTCTGTTGTAATTTCAGAGTATTTGGATTAGGGGAATAGGATTTGGGGAGCCACACAAAAAGAAGTTTTGAAAACAGAGATAATTCCTTGAGAACTGGGACTTTGATTTTTCTTTGTCCTTATATCTATCTCTCAAGTGTCAATTATAATGTCTGGTATATAGTAGGCAGTTGATTAATGATTAACATCATATTTCTTTATGTGACTGTATATTATATCCCCTCATACTAATGTGAACTCGAGAATTATTTCATTTTTGTCCTTGTATGTCCAGTGCCCAGCACAGTGCCTGGCACAAAACTGGTATTTTATAAATACTTAACTATTGATTGATTGATTGAATGTACCCTTGAGGGTAGGGGCTATTTCAGTTTTTGTCTTTGTATCCTAAATGAGTGTCATACATAGGTGTTGAATTTCTGACACATATCGATTGATTGATTGACTTACTGATGACTTGAATCAAACTACATTTAGGTCATCCATAAAACCAGGACAAGTCCATAGGCCTGGAAGGTCAGTCCTTGAAACACCATCAGCAGAATGAGTCAGGTTTTGGATTTTGGTGATGTGGTTTTTAAGCATCTACATTAGGATGCAAACAAATCCCTTCCTCCAGGCTCCCTGCATTCTCCATTTCCCCACCAATCCAGAGCTCAAACAAAACCCATCCTAATCTCTGATGTACCATATTTCAAAATGGGCAAGGATCTCCTCTCTGCATTTTCTGATGATACCTCAAACAGAGGAGGCTTATCAGCCATCCAATAAGCAATATTTTTCTCTTCTTTTCAACCGAAGTTGGAGAAATGAGGTTCTACGTGTTAGCAGGCCCGGGATGTGTTCAAATGAAGATTTGGCCTTTAAGAAATATATTTTATTCATGTCCCTAGTACATGGCGTCTCAGCATTCCCATCTTCCCCTTGTACATAGCACTTAGATCCATCTGAGGAGAGACTGCATGATAAATATTTTACTCTCAGAGAGCATTCCTGTAACACTTGGATGGTGTGGAGTTATTTGAAAGCTGGTTCTCACTCCACGATTGGGAGACAGTTAGAAGAAAAATGTTATATTGACCCCAGAGAGGCTCTGCAAAGTTTATATGGAACAAAGTTTGCATGCAATTCAAAATGAATTCCTGGCACTGTTTGGAATATTCTGGCAATGGTCAGAACTGTAACAGGCCTGGACACTGGGACTCTTCCCTAGGGCAATGACATTTAGAGAGTGCACAAATTTAACACATGAAGTCCCTTAGAAGCAGAGAAGCCATTTTAGTTAACTAACTCTCGCTCTATTCCACTTAGCTGAGTTTCTCTTAAATAATTCTTGTGTTATTTTCACATCATGAGTTACAAAATTGACTTGACGATGCACTTATGGACGTGATGCTTAGGGGAGGAGAGGGTTGAGGGAAGAATAATCACCCTAGATAATAGAATTGATAATAATAACTCTGGTAAAGGTATGAGAGAAACAAAAGACTTAGGTTGAAGGTCTTTCCCTCTGATGCTTTTGTGTCATTTGACCCTAAACGAGTTATCTCATCTCTCTGTTTCTCCATCCTTAAAAGAAAGACAATAATGCTAGAATTATTACTGCATGGGGCTATAAGAAGGTTTACCTTGTAAATCTTAAGGTACCATTTCATATGTAACCTATATCATTCTAGATTGGAAACAATGATGGACTGGGAGCCAGAGAATCTGGCACATAGGAGGCACTTAATAAATGTTTATAGCTTGATTGACTTAGTGATAAATTAAATTCAACTGAGTTTCCTTCATCTCAATTTCCTTCTCTGTAATCTGGGAAGGATAAACTAGCTCAGAGGTATAATGGGTAAATGTTTGATGAAATAAATAAAAATACAACAAAACATAGATAATGTTAATTTACAATTTTCTAAGTCAATATGCATCTCACAGTGATCCTCCTTCTATTTGACTTTGATGCTATGGAACAAGATAACTTCTACAATCCTTTTCAGCTCTAAATCTCTATCACTTGGGTTAGAAGTTCTACTAAGCAGGTGACTTTAGCCACATGGCTCCATCCAATAGTGCCTCAATTCCCTCATTTGTTATATGTAAACAATAAAAGCTTTAGCACGTTTTACCCAGGCTGTTGAAAGAATCCAAGGAAATCATGGGTGTAAAAAGCTTTGTAAACCATTAAATACCATATAAATTCCAGTTTCCATTATCAGCAGACACCCAAATCGTATATTACACCCTTTAGATCTGGGTCTTGGTTTGTACCATTCCCAAGTCTTGGAAAATCTTTCCTCAGCCAAAAATCATAGGATCTGAGTCTGGGAATGATCTTGAAGTTCATTTTACCTGACCCCTTCATTTCAAAAGGATTAAAAGAGAACTCTTTTATCGGAACCTTGGTCCTTGGTTGAAAGGGATAGGGACTAGATCCATCAATTCTTTGAGGTAGGGAACTTCCATAAGAGGAAGTTTCTTCCACTAATACAGGTCAGCACCTTCTTCGCAATTTCTTAGAGCATTTCCTAGGGATACCGAGAGGCTAAAAGACTTGGTCGATAATTATGTTTCGGAGGTGGAATTCTGACCCAAGTCTTCTTGGGATAAAGATAATTCCAGACCCATCATCCAAAGAGGAAACTTGATAAACTAGATAGTTTCCAGATAAAGGCAACCAGACCAGTAAAGGGCCCCAAAATCATGTCATTTGATGATCTACTAAAGGAGACTGGGAGAAGAAAAGATGTGAAGTGAAATATAGACCACGACATCTGTCTTCAGGGAGGGAGGGAGGTGGTTCAGTGGATAGAACATGCAACTTAGGATCAGGAAGACCTGAGTTCAAATCCTACCTTTCAGTCACTTATGTGACTTTGAGCAAGTTACTCAACCTTGGTCCAATCTGTTAAATGGAGTTAATTATAGCATCAACTTCGCAGGGATGCTGTGATGATCAAATGAGGTAATATACATTCAAGTGTGCTATACAAACTTCAGTTGAAGCCATAGATATTAGAAGGTCAAAAAGGGATTGGAATTGTTTGGCTCCAGAGGGGAAAATATGGAGCTAAGGAAATTGAGGGAATGAGGACAGTGAGTAGTGAATTGTGGGAAATGAGTGACTCAGATTGACTCCATCTTGTGACTCAATTCTGAGCTAACTCAGTTACTTTTCTATTCAATTATGGATCTAGTCCAATTTCTGTCCTTTGGGAAAAAACTTTATTGAATTGTGGAAACTGAAAAGAAAAACTTTGTTGCATTATATGAACCTAGTCCTATGTAGCAGGGAAGCTGGACCACCTCTACTTGCTGCTAACTAAAATCATATAACTCTGCTTGCCTCAGTTCCCTCATCTGCAAAATGAGCTGCAGACAGAAACTGCAAACCACTCCAGTATCTTGGCCAAGAAAAACCCAAATAGGGTCATAAAGAGACAGACAAAAGAACCTACTTTATGCTGACTAGAAATCCAGTCAGATCCAAAGATTGATGCAAGGCATTTTCTCTCAACTGTACATCTCAAGCAACACATATATCTTACGTGAAAACTGGCTCTATTCTGATCAGTCAGTTATTGTCCATGTTCCTTTAAATTGGTTATGATACTTGGGTTATGATGACTCCTTTTCTGATTTCAGAGAATCGCACCTATTCACTCTCTTCCTCCCAACTTAGAAAATTCCTAAATTTTTTTTGTCTAATTTGAGATCATTTTACCTAATTATTATTTCCTTTTAATCAATTTCTCTTATTTGACTAATTATTTTTAATATATAAAAATGTTTCCCCCTGTATTTGGGGTCTAGGCCTAAGCTGAGGAAGGATCCCGGTCCCAATTTGTTGAGCAATTGATATGTATCACTTAATATGCTTGGGAAGTTTGAATTTCAGTCATTTCATCTCTCACCCGCTAGAGAGTTCCTAAGAATTCACAAAGACAAGAAAGGATTGTGTTGGGGGAGAACTGGGCCAGAGTCAAAAGGACTGCGCCTGGAGGTGGTGGATTCCTGTTCACTGAAGCATCTTCCAGAAGAGACTGAATGGCTAACCTCCAGGACCTTGGAGAGTGCATTCCTATTCATTTATGGTTGAACTAGGTGACTTCAGAATTCCTTCCAGCTGTGTCATTCTATGATCTAATTTCCCCCTCCCCTATTTTACAGAGAATGAAATCAAATCCCCCAAATCCAACCCTCCATGTGGAGATGGGACAATATGATCTCTAAAGTACTTATAGCTCCAAATATGCAATCCTAAAATCCTGTCACATTAACCTTTGGGACTTTACTTTCTCTTATCTTAAAAAGAAATTAGTGGGTTAGACTCTAGGGTATCTAAGATGCTTTCCTGCCCTAAATCTATGATCCATTTTGTTGTACATTGTATTCTACATTTGCATGAAAAGAAGCCACTCAAGATCCCAAAACAAATCATTGATGGGATGGAGAAGAGCATTTGAGATTTCTGATTCAAATCCCCCCCTCAGTCACATTGGTCTCAACCAGACTCTGTTCCGGTTTTTTATATGCTCTGTGTCATATATGAGGTTGTTTACGGCGTCTTTGAACTACTAGACATTTCATAGCCAGATGTTTCCAGTTGTGATGGTCTATGGAAATATAAAACTGTCACACTTACAACTTTAGCCTCTTTCAAGATAACGATACAGTCTGTTCCCAGCAAGAAGGCCCTCAGTTTAGTGACAAGCACTAGACTCACCTTCCCCCAAATATGGGGCTGGAGAGAGATTATGCAAATGCCCTCCGACAGCTGTGGAAAACATGTTCCCTTGTATCTCCTTGTATTCTAATGAGGAAGCAGCCCCCATGCTGGGCTGTGAGGCAGCAGCTGCATAGCAAGACAGGAAATAACACAAATAAGATGACCTCATTATCCCTTTCTGGCCTGATCTCCCAACAGGCCCTCCTTGCCCTTTCCCACCTCTGCGCCTTTGGGAGAATTATTCTTTATGCCAGTAGAGTGAGTAAAAGTGGATCCCCATTAGTGCGAATAATGAATCAACCTGAATTGTTTGCATTATTCAGATTTGCCTTTCACATTTCCATTGTGCTGAAACTAATGATGATACTTTACATATTTATAACTTCAAATTGTGTGAATTAGAATACAAATGATGCTTTGACCATTTTAGGAGAAATTCATTACTTGAAGTAAAGGAGACCTAGCTGTATGTAATCCATCTAATCTGACCTTACTCTCCCAAACTGACTATAAATACATACATACATACATACACCTATACATGCATGTGTACATATATACATTTATAAATATAGATAGATTACTCCTGGGGTTCTAGGGAGACTCCTCAGTCTCTTTTCAATTGATGAATATGCTTCCATCTACTTTTAGCCTCCAATTTAGTCCCTTGGTGGCAGCTGACCAGAACACACTCCAAGAACTTACTTTGGTCAAACATATGGGGATAGCATGATGGGAGGAGGGATAGAGATCTGGCTAAGACTGAACCCCAAATTAGGTTTTTCTCTCCTTTCTTCACCTCCTCACCCCCAGGCAATTCCTTCTCAGAACTGTTCTGGAAAGTAAAACAACTTCTGGAAAGCCATCTTTCTGAACTCACTTGCTAATTTATAGATGGTCTCTAGGTGGTGGCCAGGTTTTCCTGACCTATAGGAATAGGATGCTTACGCAGAATAAGGCTCTTGGGTGAATGATTGAGACTTCTTCTCAACTAGTTAAGATATCAAAGGCAACCCTATCCTTGTACTTGGAATGCCTTTCTCTCTACAAAGGAACAAAGAAATCTAAGATTTAGAATGGAAGTCACTGAGAATTGAAGTTCCAGGTATCACCTGGAATAAAGAGAGTATTTACTATCTTTGTGATCTTGGGGAAGTCTCTTTCTCTGTGTTTCAGTTTCTGTCAAATGATAACGGTTGGACTTGATAAATCTCTAAGGTCATTCACTTCCAGCTCTTAATTTATGGTCCTATAAGCTAATAACTTAACTTTACAGGAGAATTAAAGGATGCTCATAGAATCTAACTGACCCCAATCAACATCATACAACTAGTAAGGAGCAGTCAGGATTTGAACCCAGGTCCTCTGGTTCCAAATCCAGAACTCAAGTAACCATAGCAATTACTCCACAGAACAGTGGGGACATGGAATAACTGGCTAATTTTCACCAATACATGTTGATTATTTAGAATCTGCTTACCAGCGTCAAATAAAGAGGAAGCTATGACTGTCAAAGGCAGCTTACAATCCTATTTTAGCTTTCACCTGAGAGTTCCCTAATATCAAACCTAATCGTCCTCTTTGCTATCTCCATCCAATGGTCCTGGTTTACCCTACTGGAGCCAAATAGAACAAATCCAATCATACTCTGCAAGACTCATCTTGAGATACTTGAAGACAGCTAACAATCCCACTGAAATTTTCTCCCGGCTACACCTTCCCAGTTCCTTCATCTGATCTTCATATAGCAAGGGCCAGAGACACTTCACCCTCCAGGCTGCCCACACCTAGATGCTTTCCATTTTGCCAGGGTTCTTATTAAACGGAGGTCCCAGAACTGAATTCCAGATATGGTATGACAATATTAGAGGACAATGGGATTATTCAATCTAGCTGTTTAAAGCATCTGATCTAGTTCCATCTAGTTCTGATATCCCCGTTCTAAGTTCCCCACCCCAGCTCTGACATTTCATGTTCTAAGGCCCCTCCTAGCTCTGACATTTTATAAACTTCAGTTATTTCTACATGAATTTGTCTCCCTACATGGATTATAAAGTCTTGGTGGTCAGGAATTATGCTCCATATTTTCATCACCATTTTTTGCTATTTCTGACACAAGCTATTTGGCAGCAGGTATCCAGGAGAGTGCCTCAGGGATCTGCCTGGCTCTTGGTTGTTGAACATTTTGATCAATGACATATAAAGACATAAATGGCTTTCCCAAGAAATTTACAGATGACACAAATCTGGGAGAAATAAAAAACACACAGGGAGGCAGTCAGGATCCAGAAAGAATTTCACAGGCTAGAATATTATTATTGTTATTGTGTTAAATCTAGAAGGGACCCCAGACTCCATCTTATCTGTTGACAAATATAAAGTCCAACCTCCCCATTATTCAGAGAAGAAAACTGAGGCCCAGAGTGTTTAACTTACCAACATCTCATGGGTAGTAAGTAGCAGGACCAAGAGACTTTCCACTGTACCATGCTGTCTCCTATTTTTATTGGTCCAAATCAAATAAGAAATGAAGCAGAGATTCATGTAAATTCTTGCACTTTAAACCAACCTTCCCAATATACAGAGAGAGGTAGCGAATCCTCCAAAATGCAAGTCTCCAAAACTATTACTTGTGCTCTCAGACAATGGCTTTGCAAACAGAAAGTGGGGCTCAATGACTTGGATAGTTCACTGAATCTCCCTCAGCCTCAGTTTCCTCACATGTAAAATGAGTTGATTGGATTCTGAAGTTCCTTCCACTTCTAAATCCAGATTCTATAAGCTGATGATCCCACAGACCTCCTAATGGTGAAATTCGATTATGTGAAATATATCAATCTTTAAATTTTGTTGGCAAAACTGGTCTAGCAACCAACAAAATTTTAAGCTATTAGATGGAAGAAAGAGCTTCCTATGCTTCCTTTCCCACATCTTCACATTCCCCCTCCCATGAACTCCCACTTCAATTCAATCTCTCCAACCTAGCCCAGGGTTGCAAGCACAGGATAGGTTAGACACTTGGTGATTAACTGTCATAGTCACTGAGAGAAAGGAGTTTTCTAGATCCTTGTTAACTGAGGAGGCACAAGAGGAATTTCTTCTAACAATGCTTCTGGAAAAAGGAGTCTTTGAACTTTTGAGAATTAAGGTCAGTCTTAATTTTTTTTCTGGTATCCTGCATGGTTGCATTAATTAAAACAATAACAAAGGCAGGAAATGATTTTTGAATCATCTGAGTCTGCAAAAGAGAATGAAACATGTCTGGTTTTATTTTGGCAGACACAGTTGTGTTTAGAGATTAACCATTTTTCATCAGTAAAACAAGGTCAGAGCTGGGAGAGACCTCAGAAGAGAGGGTGTCAGATTTGGGAGGTGTCTTAGAGAAGGTCAGGATGGGGAGGGGTCTTAGAGAATGTCAGGATGGGGAGGGGGCTTAGAACAGGAAATGTCAAGCCTGGGAAGGGAGCTTAGAACAGGGGATGTAAGGGATGGGAGGAATCTTAACCATGAAATAATCTATCCTTTTTATTTTCTATCACACAGACTCACATCATCTACATGCTCACATGCACATACACATAAAGACAGTCCCACACAGACACCAAACATACACTCATACACACAGACATACACACTTACACAGATTCACTTTCTCACACAGATACACTCATACACACACAGAGTATACACTCACAGACACAGGCACATACAGTCACGTACACACACCACATATACACTCAGACATATCTAGTCACATATACTCATACTTGTGTGTGTGTACTCACATTTGTACTCACACTTATATTCATACACAAACACAACATACACTATATATACACTCAAATAGACACACATGGACTCATTCAAACTTATACTTATATACATTCATATACACAGTTATTCAGACAAACTTGCAGTCCTCCCCACATACACAAACACAAATCACACACAGATTCAGACACACACACTCACACACAGATACTTTTAGCATTTGCTGGCTGTATCTGCTTGCCATCTTCACAGTGAATTATACAGGATCTGAAATGACCCTTGTAAAGTTATCTTCCTAGCCATGTGCTCTAAATGACCTCTGTGGGGTTTTGCAACTCTTAATATACTCTCCTGTGCAATTGCCTAATTCCAATTGGTACAGCTGGAGCAAAGCTGGGAAGAGGGCCACAGCAGAGGGAGGGAGGATGGGAGGTCATCCCCAGCCTAAGGCAGGGGTAAAGTAGGCCCTGCCTAGGGATGGAGCCAGCACTGCCCCACGCAAGCAGAGGTAGAAGAGGGAATGCAAGGTCATCGAGCAAGAGGAGGCACTGGACGATTTGATTTATTTTCCTAAAGCCTGCTTTAAAGTAGTACCTTCGAATTTATTGCTTGTTTAATGGATTTTAACAAATCTAACTTTTAACAAAGAGGCATAGTAGTGATATTAAATGGTGTGAGGAATTCACAGACTCGAGTCAAATAGCTTTCTCAAAATTATCTAATCTAACTTTCATCAATTCAAAAAACTGGGTCTGGGGATTCAAGGACAAAAACACAATAATCCCTGCCCTCAAGGATCTTACTTTTTATTGGGAGAAAGAGCAGCTGGATGGCCTCATAAACAGAGAAGAGATACTTGGAGACATAGGTATTTTTTGTGTGACATTTGTGTGACATAGGTAAGTTAAACTGTTTGTTCCTCCTTCCCGGGCTTGTTGGAAAAACTGAAAGTGCTCTAGAAATACTATGTTTTATCATTATTATGGAAGCAGCAAGAACCAGATAAATAAATACAACACAGTAATAATGCAGCTGGATGGCCCAGTGGCTATGGTGATGGATCTAAGTCAGAAAGATCCGAGTACAAATTCAGTCTCAGATTTTTACTAATTGTCTTAATCCTAAACTATCACTTCTCCCTTTTGACCTCAGTAAAGCAACTGGAGAAGGAAATGGCAAATCCATACTCCAATATTTTTGCCAAGAAACCCCTATGAACAATATGGCCCATGGGATCATAGAGAGCTGGACATGACAAAATAATAATTAGCATTTATATCACTCTCTAAAGTTGTAAAGCTATATGTATGTCCTGTCATTTAGTCCTTACAACAATTACAGAGTAATTTCTCAAGGGAGATGCTAGCAATTGAAGAATGCAAGCACTGAGAATGGGGCTCCATTGATTATCTTACCTACCTAAAAGTAATTACCTTTTTTTTGTTTGGTAAATACTCTTTTTGACTGAATCAATTAATCAGAGCGCTGTGTGAACGGGGCCCTACACCTCTTAGAATCAATCAAAGCCATTGTGTATGGGATTCAGTCAGTACTAAGGAATTAGTATAAAAGGATGGAAAAAAGGAAGGAGGAAAAAGAAAAGGGAAAAGAGAGAGAGATGATGGTGATGAGGGTCTGAAAACAGAGAGGTTGGAGCACATATATCATTTTAGCATTACCTCTAAAAAGCAAATGTAGGACTGATCTGTGGTAGATAAAAAACTTATCAAATAGTGTTACAGGTTTTACAGAAGATCTGGACTGAGGAAAGTCTTAAGAAAAGATCGGCTCTTCTCCAATTTTCCATCCTGGTACCTGTCTATCCATAAACCCTATAATATAATCTACCATTTCATTAACTTGTTTCCTATAAAATGAATTTTTCCACGAAGAAACCAGGAATTAAAGATAGATATAATTCTAAGTTAAAAAGAGAGCCCACCCTCTGTCTAAATATTAGTGATATTCATAACTGGGGGCTTGGAGCCACTGTGACTAAACTTGTAATTGTTTCTCTGAAATAAACTCCCCAACACCAAAAAGGAAGGAGCCATGTACACCATGTGGATCATAATTTTACAGTTGTTATAATTATTACAACTAATTATTGTAACAGGGTGTTATAATAGTTCTGTACTAGAGGTTGCAGGCATTTTGTACTTTAAAAGAAACTTAGGATTCTCTCTCCTTTCCTCCATCTCCCTCTTCTTCCCCTCCTCTCTTTCTCCCTCTCTCTCTCTTCTCCATCTCCTTCTTCCCCTCTCTCTCTGTCTCTCTCTCTGTCTCTCTTTCTCTCTATCTCTCTCTCTCTCTCTCTCTCTCTCTCTCTCTCTCTCTCTCTCTCTCTCTCTCTCTTTCTCTCTTTCTCCCTCTCCCCCTCTCTCTCTCCCTCTCCCCCTCTTTCCCTCTCCTCCCTTCCTGTCTCTCTCTCTTCCCCTTCCCTCCCTCCATCTCTCCCTCTCTCCCCATCTGTATGTCTCTCTCTCCCAGCTGGAAATGCAAGGACAATTCACCAATACATCACTATATCTTTTAACCTACTTTGTTTTCCAGCCTTGGTACTATTCACCCTCCTTAAGGAACCCTGCCTCATACATTCCCAGAACCCATTGGAAGTCCAGCACTTTAATGACACATTTGATAATATCCCCTGCAGTTCAGAATTCCTGAGCTCAAGAGCTTTGCCAGCCCCAGCCTCCCTAATAACAAGGATTACAGACGAGCCCATCGTGAACAATCAATGAGACTAAGGATTCTAAAAGGCATGGGTGACAGAAAGCCATCCAACCCTTGGCTTAAACACTTCCTGTGTCTGGGAGGTCACTACTCTGTAAGACCACATGTTTCACTGTTGAAAATCATTAATCCTTAAGAAGTTCATCTTTATATTGCTAATTGAAAGCTGCCTCTGAGTAATTTTTGCTCTGCCTTTTAGGGCAAATGAAGACAGCTTTCTTTACATTATTATGATGTTTCAGGTATACAAAGAAAGAGGCAATGTTCCTCTAAAATTTTAAGTTTTTTCTTATTAATTTTGTCTTTATCACTCTAACCATTTGGAAACAGAAATATTTTTCACTGGTTATTTTCTGTTTAAGTGAAAAGAGTCCAAATGGAAAAGTTTAAAGCCAGGTATTATTATCTGTTTACCCTAAGATCTCTTGATATACTTTTTAGTTGATTTCTTAGTCCCAGTTAAAGGAAATTCAAGATTCATATGTTGGTGCTTTTGGTCAAAATATATCACGTAGGTAATTATTTAGCATATTATATCTGGAAGAGATAGGGTGATATTCTTAGATTTAGTATAGAATAAAAAGAGAGCTAGACTTGATATCAGATAAATCCTGGGTTCAAATCATGCCTCTGATATTTGTGTGTAATTTTAACATAGTCATTAAATCTTTCTGAGGTTCAACTCCTTTAATCAAACAATAAACATTTATTAAACAATGCAGGGACTATGAAGGTGGCTGAAGTAAGTGCTATGGAGGAGAGCTAATGTGCTTTAATAAAGGATTGAGGAATGGTCAGTACAATGTTTGGTGCTGAATAACTTGAGGGAAAATCCTAAGAACAGAACAGAACCTCAAATGTTTATATGGACTATTTGTGTCTGACCCATGGTAGAACCTTTCAAGATCACATTGGTCTGATCAACAACAATCACTTATCTGTATATAATATAGTAATTCTAATGTAGTGATGTCATTTTGGTCCTCTTCAATAATGATGAATGACAACTATTTATGAGCCCCCACTAGTGAAATTCACATTTCTATAAGACAGCAGACATTAAATAGCTTTTTACCAAAAGGGATTTACTAAGAAAGCATAGTAAGAATAGTTGATACAAAACTTTTTCTTTCTCCCTCTAATCTGTGGCTCTCCCACAAGCATCATAAGTTTATAGAAGAATAGGCTCTAATTGGAGCCAGTTCTTGTGACTAGAGGGCAAATTCAGAATTCTTGGTTATTGGAAGTCTTTTTAAAAATACTATAGCTGATATTCATCTGTTTTGTCCAAGGGGTGGTGATCCTTAAAGTCATTTCCTTTCTTATATGGTTATCTTTGTATGTTTTTGTGCATGTTTTTTCCCTTCATTGTGTCTTTTAGGGTCCTCGATGAATGTATTGTTTGTTAACTGGTCTGATCTGTTAAAAAAAAATATGGTCAAAGAGGAAGCATAGAACTTCATCTGAACTTATACTATTCTATCCTCATTGCCTTCTGGTAAAGGTAAAGGGGTCTTCTTCATGATATTCCAAAAGCTGGAGTCCTTTTCTCTTTGTTTTGCTTCAGAAATTCTTTATTTTTGTTTAGCTGCTCATTCTTTCCCTTTCTTGATCAAATTAAAGAGTTTGGACCTCATCAATTATTTCCCGAGATCACAAAGCATAAACTATCTGGTTCTCTTATTTATGAGAACCATTCAACAGTGGAATGGTCTGCTTCATTAGGCAGTGAGATCCTCAAATGGAAGCATTCGATTAGAGGCTAGATGGAGCCTTAGGGGTGTTATAGAAGGGATGCTTGTTCAATGATGAGTTGGACTACTTGGTCTCTGAGATACCTTAAAATTCTGATAATCTATGATATGCCAAGGAACTTCTAATGTCAATATTATAGTATATAAAAGGAGACACCTTGCTCCTTACTATGTGACCTTTATTTGTCAAATAAGAGATTTGGACTAGAGAACTTCTAAAGCCCCTTCCAGCTATAAATCTTACCACAGGATTTTTGATAGCATGAGAGCATGTTACTGCTTCCACTGGAGAAGGAAATGGCAAATCACTCTGTAATGGGCTGAGGCTCAAGTTGATGCACTGAGGTCCCAAGCACATGAGGCTAAATAGTAATTGGACCATACTCTATTAATATATATGCTTGGAGAAAGAATGGCCCCCGCCCACTCTATGTGCAAGTCCTGATGTGTTGTATAGGAAATGACGATTTTGGTGGGTGGAGGCAGGGGAGTGGAAAAGAAAGGGGAAGGAGAGACTGTTTGCATTGGCATTGTGGCTTTTCAGCTCAGATCCCCCTCTGTTAGCTGGCTTCCTGTTGCAGCTGCCCATATTGCTATCGCAATCCTTATTCATCTCTTCACTTCAATAAAGATTGAAGATTTTTCCCTTAACCTGAATTCCTAACTCCAGCTGATTTTAAATATGCGGTCATTGCATCACTCCACTATATTTGCCAAGAAACCCCTGTGAACAGTATGGCCCATGGGATCATAGAGAGCTAGACATGACAAAATAATAATAATTAGTATTTACATTGCTCTCTAAAGTTGTAAAGCTATATGTATGTTCCTACATTTAGTCCCTACAACAATTACAAAGTAATTTCTCAAGGGAGATGCTAGCAGTTGAAGAATGCTAGCGCTAAGAATGGGGCTCCATTGATTATCTTACTTATCTAAAAGTAATTACCTTTTTTGTTTGGTAAATACTCTTTTTGACTGAATCAATTTTTGCCATGGAATTGTCTGTTTCTGACACCCAATTTTAAGCATCTGAACAAAATTATATACCATTTTCTTTAAAATGGGATTTTGTAATATTTCCTGCATTCCCAAGGGAGAGCCTTCATTAAATATCAGGACTAGCTTTTCCTCCCACCTGCTTAAAATAAAACCTCCAGGTGTATAATGGAAATTGCATAAGTCAGGGAATCGGGAGCCCTAGCTCTGCCACAGAAAATGTTTCAGAGGATCTCAGACCTGGAAAAATCCTCCGAATCCAGCTAATTCCAACTGGCACCTGAATATGAACAGTCCACAAGCTCTAATAGAGTGTGAATCCTGGAGAGTAAGAACTGTTTTTTTCTTTTCATTGCATCCCCAGCAATTAGCACAGTCTCTGGCACATGGGAGGTGATGAAGAACTGAATTCTTTACAATTCCTACTCACCCAGTCCTGGTTGACAGAGCTCTCACAGAGGAAAGAGAGCTGATTACCTTTTATTAGGTCTTGTTTTCATTCTTTAGAAAATGAGATGACAAAATGAGATGATCTTTATATCCCATTCTAACCCTGACTGTACTATGTTCTTTGTTCTAAGACTCCTTTCAGCCCTGACATCCTCTGTTCTAAGGCCCCTCCTAATCCTGATATCCTCTCTTCAAAGACCTCTCCCAGCTCTAATATCTTTTATTCTAATGCCATCCCAGCTCAGATATAGTGTATTCTAGGGTCCCTACCCACTCAGACATTCTCTTTTCTGAGTATTCTTCTAGTTTTTTTTTCTATGAGTCTAGCTCCAATTTAAAAAAAAAAATTTCAATAACAACATTATTTAATAGAAATTTCCCTAGAAACAAGCTTTCCACTCCATAAAATTAAAGCATAATATTCCATAAAAGTGAGATGCAATTCTGTGGTTAATCTATTAAAAATATCCAACCACCCTGAAGCATAAATTGTGACATAGACAAAATGTGATGGATTTTTTTAAGTGTCCCCCTGTGACAAATGGATGGCATTTTGGTTTCCACATTTATGAAAATCAAATTGGAGAAATGAAACTTAAACTAGAAAAATGAAACCCGAAATGACATCAAAGAATAATCAAGGATAGAGGTGCTCTTACCCCAAAAGAATGTAAGCTCTTTGGGGGCAGGGACTGACTTTGGTAATCACAGACGATGGCCTGAGATTTGAAAAGAATCTTTTGTTCTTTGCCCTTAGCCCTCCCCTATTAGCTTCCCTCTTCTAGAAAAAAAGCTCTTTGGGAGCAGGGACTATATAATGAGAGGTGGAGATTCATGTCATGTAACTTCTGTAACATGCAATTAAAGAGGAATCAGAGGAAGGACATGTGCTTCAAGATAGGAAATAAAATGCTGCCTTTGGAGTTTCGAAGGTGTGTCTGCTCACCTAGACACCCATTCTTGCAAGAATAGAAAATAAATCTTTCCTGCATTCATCAGTGAGTCAGTGGAGTCCTTGGTAAGATATTTTGTTTCTTACAGTAGTGAAAAGCAACAATAGTCAATGTTGAGAAGATATAAGAAGGTAGGCACATCTAGGGGAGGGAGTTGGGGGAAGGAGGGGAAAATTTGGAACACAAGGCTATGCAAGGATCAATGTTGAAAAATTATCCGTGGGGCAGCTAGGTGGTGCAATGGATAGAACACCAGTCCCGAAGTCAGGAAGACCTGAGTTCAAATATGACCTTAGTGCCTTAACACTTCTTAGCTGTGTGAGTCTGAACAAGTCATTTAACTCCAATTGCCTCAGAAAAAAGAAAGAAAGAAAAGAAAAATTATCCGTGCATATGTTCTGAAAATAAAAAGGTTGATAATTTAAAAAAAAAAGATAGGTACTCTTAGTAGTTCTGTGAATTGGTCCAGCCAATTCTTAAAAGAAAGTTAGAATTAAGTTTTTAAAATGATGAACTTTAATGTAATAAATGACGATTCCTACCTTTAAATTAATCTACTTATTCAGTGCCATGCCAATCAAATTGCCAAGAAATTCCTTTACAGAGTTAGAAAAAAATAATAACAAAATTCTTCTGGAAGAACAAAAGGTCAAAAATATCAAGGGAATTAATGGAAAAAATGCAAATGAAGATGGTCTAGCTGGACCAAACTTAAAACTATACTGTAAAGTAGCAATCATCAAAACCATTTACATAACAGAGTCATTGATCAATGGAATAGTTTGTGTCCACAAGACACAATAATCAATGACTATAATAATCTATTGTTTGATGAACTGCAAAACTACAGTTTCTGGGATAAGAACTCATTATTTGACAAAATGTGCTGGAAAAATTGGAAAATAGTGTGGCAGAAACTAGGCATTGACCAATACCTAACACCATTTGAATAATAACAATTTGAAGAAATTAATACCATTTTTAGTCACATAAAAAAAGTCCTAAATCATTATGGATTAGAGAAATGCAAATTAAGACAATCCTGAGGTACTATTGCATACCTCTCAGATTGTCTAAGAAGACAGGAAAGATAATGACAAATGTTAGAGGGGATGTGGGAAAACTTGGACACTAATATATTGTTGGTGGAGTTATGAAATGATCCAACCATTCTGGAGAACAATTTGCAACTATGCCCAAAGGGCTAACAAATTGTACATATCCTTTGATCTAGCAGTGTCTCTAGTGGGTCAGTATCCCAAAGGAATTATAGAAAAGGAAAAAAATCCCACATATGCAAAAATGTTTGTAGCACCCTTTTTTGTAGTGTCAAGGAACTGAAAATTAAGTAGATGCCCATAAGCTGGATAATTACTGAATAAGTTATGTTTTACAAATGTTATGGAATATTATTGTTCTATAAGAAATGATCAGCAGGATTGTTAGGATTCTTACAAGGTGCTAAGTCAATCATCTAATTTAGCATGGTACTTAATAGTTCTCTAGTTCACTAATGTACTTATTAGAGTTCTACAAGTTTCACACCTTTAAGGGAGCATATATAAGCTAGGAGCCTCAACCAGAATTCAGTCCAGAACATTCAGAAATCATTCCATCTTCCACCTTTGTGATGGCTGGAGACATTTGGAGGGAGCTAGAGGCTGAAGCTGGCAGAGGCAAAGGACTGGTGGTAAGACCTCTCAGAACCAAGGAAAAAGATAGGCCTCTAAGAAAGCTAACCGGGCCCAAGAAAGGAGACAATAATTGGAAAGAGAAAATAAAGGATTTGGACTTTAATATCTGGCTGCATTCAGGGTGATTACACTGAACTGAAACAAAGGCTTCTCCCAGAAGCCCCCCAAGAAACCTGCTCCCAGAGAACATTACATTTTAGAGAAGAATATTACACAGGATTATTTCAGAAAGGCCTGGAGAGAATTACATGAACTAATTCTAAGTAAAGTGAGTAGAATCAAGAGAAGATTGTACACAGCAACAAGATTATGTGGTGATCAACTGTGATGAATGTGGCTCTTTTCTACAATGAGGTGATTCAGGCCAATTCCAGTAGAATTGTGATGGAGAGAGTCATCTGCATTCAGAGAAAGGACTGTGGGAACTCTGTAGATCACAGCATAGTATTTTCACCTTTTTTATTGTTGTTTGCTTGCTTTTTTTTTCTTTCTCATTTTCTTCCTTTTTTACCTGATTTTTCTTGTGCACCATGATAAATGTGGAAATATGTATAGAAGAATTACACATGTTTAACATATATTAGATTTACTTGCTTTGTAGAAGAGGGAGTGAAGGGGAGAGAGAAAAAATTAGAACATAAGGTTTTGCAAAGGTGAATGCTGAAAACTATCTTTGCATATAAATAATATAATATATATACAATATATAATATATAATAAAAAGCTATTATTAAAAGAAAAAAGTAACTAGCTTTGATTTAAGGATATCATGCTGGTATATATCCATAGGCAGGTCAGGCTCAAAACAAAAGTCCCAATTCATTGAAATATTCACAGTTTTTTTCATGCTAACAAAAAAATGGAAATAACTCAAGGTGTACATCAGTTAGTTGGTTATTGTCCTTCATTCTCTCTTTTTTTTTTTTTTCATTTTGGCTTGGGGATTTTATTTAAGAGGCTGGAAAAAATATACATATTGGCAAATTTTTAATAGGCCTTCAATTAGACCATAGTGTTACATTTTATACAACATTGAAAAGAAATATATAGCTATTATTTGTTATTTGGATTTTTTTGAGGTAGCTAGATGAAACAATGGATATATTATTTTTGGAACTGAAGTCTGAAAGATTTGAGTTCAACTTCTGTCTCAGATTCAAAAAAACTGTGATCCTGAGCAAGTCACATAAGTTTTTTGAACTTCAATTTCCTCATTTGTAAAATAGGAATAAAAATGATACCTATTTCATAGGGCTGTTTTGAAAACCAGAAGAAATAATACATGGAAAGCACTTTGCAAAGCTTACACTAGTTATTGTTATTATTGTTATTGTTGTTATCATCATCATCAGACTGGTCTTGTCATGTCACCAGCTTCTTATAATAAAATTCTCTCTACTAAAAATAGATTTAAACCTGTTTTTTAGCTTAGTTTTCAAAAAGAAATCAATCAGTAATCAAAATCTCCTTAGTCCTAGTTTCTTGGGACAATGGGATTATCAAAATGTGTCAGAGGCAGAATTTGAATCCAGGTCTTTTACATTCTTTTTTTTTTTTTAAATTTTATTTTATTTAATAATAACTTTATATTGACAGAATCCATGCCAGGGTAATTTTTTACAACATTATCCCTTGCACTCGCTTTTGTTTCGATTTTTCCCCTCCTTCCCTCCACCCCCTCCCCTAGATGGCAAGCAGTCCTATATATGTTAGATATGTTGCAGTATATCCTAGATACAATATATGTTTGCAGAACTGAACAGTTCTCTTGTTGCACAGGGAGAATTGGATTCAGAAGGTAAAAATAACCCGGGAAGAAAATCAAAAATGCAAATAGTTCACATTCGTTTCCCAGTGTTCTTTCTTTGGGTGGTTGTCCTTCATTCTCAAAGAGAACCAAAATGACATCACTATGTTAGAATCAAATTGCAGTGTATCCAACTGTGACTGATCAGACCAATATGAGTTCAGAATGCTTTGCCATGGGTTGACACATATAGTCCATATGAACATTTGGTATAGCTTCCTTAATTTTGCACATCTTGTGTTTCTTTTGGGCTAATTCAATTCTGCTTTGCTCATAAAGCACAGCACTTTCTAGATTAGAATGCTTCTCGGAGAGGGAACAGTTGGCTGCCAACTTGGAGGGTAAGTTGAGCCAACACATAGTTAACAACCATGGAGCAGAAAAGGAATCAACAACTTTCAGAGATTTAGTGTACAGCACTGCAATTGCTCACCTGGGTCAGAATAGTCACAAACATCAACTGGTTTGATGAAAATGAAGGGGAAATTCAGAAGTTGCTAAATGAAAAATGAGAACTCCACAGGGTATACCAGTACGATAATTCATCTCTAAAAAGGCAACAATAAATTCCATCAAAAGTAAAGCCCATCAGTTAGGGAGCAGCTAAATAAATTATGGTTTGGGAATGTAATGTAATATTCCTATATTGGAAGAAAGATTATAGACTATGAAGGATTCAGAGAAACATGGAAAAATCAGTTAACTGATACAGAGTGAAGTGAGCAGAACCAGGAAAACAACATATATAATAACTCCAACAATATAAACACTAAGAAAAATAACCATAAAGCCCACCCTGAAATTTCTCTTTAAGCTAATTATAGTGACTAAGCTTAGCCCTGGAGAAGAATTGTAAAAAGCACCTCTTCCCCTTTCATTGTAGAGGTGGAAGAGTATGGATGTGGAATATTGTATACTATCAGATGAAATTCCTATTAATAAATTTTGTTGAATTTATTTTTATTTTCCTTACCTTTTTAAACAAAGGTTAGCTTCTGGGGAGAGATATGTCATATATTTGAAAATGAAGGTGATGTAAAAAAAATCATGTTTATTTTTACATACATTTATATATTATAACATAATATATATATAGTGTGTGAATTTATACACATACATACAGATGATTGTATTGTATTGCCAGAGAAACTGAGGCAAGATAGAGATTAGAGTTTTTAATATTTTATTTGAGTTTCTGAGAGGGAGAGATTTTCTGGGGAGCAGATCAGAATCCATTTCTCCCTCCAAGGCTGAATTGGACTTTCATCTCAAAGAATCCAACATGGAATGTGAGATTCCAATGATTTCAATATGGCTTTAAGTGATCAGAGGAAACAAAGGCAAGGGGTGGTGTCCGAACACTAGTGAGTGTGGGAATTTCCAGAAAGGAACCATCAATTCAGTTCTGACAAGTTAGAGAGTAGGACCATAAATTCTGATAACTTAAGAGGATTTAGGAGCCAGGATGTCTGAACTCCCCCTTCTCTGAGATTAAACATTTACAGCTTATGACCCTAAAGTAGCCAACTCGAAGTTATATCAATCCTAATAGTTGGGGGGGGGGGTTGTAACCAGGGGGATTGAGGCAGAACAATTCAAGGAACTGAGGCAGAACAATTTAGGGAAACTGAGGCAGAACAGTTTAGGGAATCTGAGGCAGGACAATTTAGGGAAACTGAGGCAAAACAATAAAAGGAAACTGGCACAACAGTGTACAAAAGAATATGAATTCTTTGAAATCGGGTTCTGTTTCTAATTATTTCAATGCTGAGGCAACCAGATGGAGCAGTAAATAGGAAGACCTAAATTCCAATCCTGGTTCAACTACTTATTGTGTGACTCTGAGCAACTCAATTACCTTTTTGGCCCCTCTTTTCTCACGTGTAAAAAGGAAATAATAATAATAGCATGTGCCTACTTTCCAGGGTTGTTGTGAAGAACAAGTGAGATCATATTTGTAAAGTAGTTATAAATAGAGTATTTGGCACTTATGTTTCCTTCCTTCTTTCTATAGCCCCATATACAGAGTAGTGACCCTTACCCAAATTAAAATCAGAGCTTCTCGAGGTGACAAAGTAAAAAAAAAAAAAAAATGATTTGTTACAACCTCCAAGAAAGGACAACTCCTAACAGATAAGGTATAAGTAGAGGAATGCAAAGCACAAGCTGTAAACACAGGATTATGTAGGCCCTAACTCAGAAGCCCCCACCCCACCTTCTGGCCTTTTCTCCCATTGGCTGGGGAATTCTAATTTACCCAGAAATTAAATATGTATCCCAGAAACAAAGAATACTAGTTAATAACAACCACTTTACTGTTTTAGGTACTCAACACTAATGAAAAGGTGGGGAGGGAGAGGAAGTAACAGGAGGGAAATTTATATTTATCTAAAATAATCAAACACTTGCAGCTTTTAGCTATAGCTCAGCTTGTTGTTGCAAAGTTTCAAGTAACAATTAGGGCATAAGTCAAGGCCACATTCTTATGAGAGATCTTCAGTTTATCCCATTCACCCAGTATCTGGCTGATTAATATACATCCCCTTATAGGGGGTATGTATTTGATAAATGGCCTTTTGATTAGATCGGATTGAATCAATTTGCATGTAATGAATGCAATAAATAGCTACTGAGGGCCAATTTTGTCTGAGGGAGAGCTGTGGGGTCAGTGGAGAGCCCAGCATTCAGACCCAAGGACACTGTAGCTTCTTCAGAGTGTGGACTCCAACCCAACTAACTAGAAAAGCAGAAAGAGCATGAGGGAAGGCATAAAGGTTTCTGGGAGGAGCAGCCCAGACTCTTGTCACACCAACCATGGCCTCTCGGGTTCCTTAGGTACAATGGAACAATAGAACAATGGGGTCCCAGAAGCTCAACCTTCTGCCTGGGCTTTAAGAGCCCAGATGAGCAGGAAAGCTCTGCAGATGAGGATTAATCTTCCCCCAGCCCTTCCCCAAACACCAGCTCCTGTGGCTGGAGATTTGCATTCAAAGTTTCAAAACCAGAGTGAATTTTGACAATTGAATCCTAAATCCCCAGGAAATCGCCTCTTGTACCAGCCAGCTCTGACAAAGCTTTAATTAGGCCAGTCTGAGGAGTCTGGGAGCCCAGGGACAGAGGAAGCTGAGTGCTCAGGTGGTCGCTGGGTGAATATCCCAGCTCTCATAGAAAAGAACCCCGGAAATAGGTATTCAGAAAAGCTCTGAGACAGCTGGGAAATGGCTTCTTTTCAAGGTCTTAGTGGGTGTGTTTTGCATTCAGTGATTTGTGTTTTGTTTGTTTGTTTTCATTACAGTTATAAAAAAAAGACCAAGGCATTCTGGGACCTTATAGTTCTCTCTGAGTGAAGAGGAAATGAAAGCCTGGGACCAGCAGGCAGAAAAAGTGCTTGAAGATGGACACCTGAAAAGTGAAGTCGGCTTCCCATTTAATCTTTGTTAATTGCTAAGGCAGTGTGACCTTGGCTATCTACACATTCACCAGCCTGAAAATGTCTCAGCAGCTGTCATTCCTCCTCTCTTGAAATATCTTTTCCCTGAATTGTAATACCTTTTCCCTGCCTCAGTTTCCTGAGTTAGGAACAATAAGAACACCCCCCTCCCCCTTGCCCCATTAGGACTGAGAGAACAAGAGCCTTGAAGCTTTGGCCACTCTCACATTACAAAGAGTCATAAAACTCCATATGGCTTATCTCAAATGCTTGGGTATCTCCTGGTCTCAGACTTCCTGTCTCTTACTCGACCATCTTCTTGACCCCCAACCTGTCAGAATTAAAAAGTTATGATCCTTCCAAAAATTTCCACTCATCCTGTGCTCTGCCCCGCCCCTCCCCATTGCCTTTGTTTCCCTGATAGCTAGAGCCCTATACAAGTCTCTGGAATTACTTGCTGGATGTTGGATGCTTTGAGACGAGTCCCAATGGAGTCCATACCCATTGAGAGCTAGGCATGGGTCCTGTTCAGTCACTAGTCCAAATTCTCCACTATTAAAATATTAAAAACCTTAATCTCTGTCTTGCCTCAGTTTCTCTGGCATTATACTCTAGGCCTCAGTTTCCCAGACTGTATCACGAAGGATTTGACCTTAAGGCCCAGTGGGAAAAACCTAAGAGATAGAGTCAGAAATCAAATTCTGTCTCATCAGCAAACTTAGACAAGTCATTGACCATCCTTGAGCATCAGGTACTTCTGTAATGCCAGAGAAAATGAGGCAAGACAGAGATTGATTTATAATCTTTTAATGTGGAGAGTGTTTTTAGGCTAGTTAGCCAAATGGAACTCATGTTCAAAAACCATTCAGCTCTAAGGAACTGAGGCAGGGAACTTATATAGCTAAGGAGGGTTTCCAAACAGGCTACATAACCCGAGTATACAATCTTATCGAGAAATAAAGGCTTATCTAAGGGGGGGAGGCAGACAAGCCATAATTCCAAGAAAGGATCATAACTAAATTCTGACAGGATAAGGGTCAAGATAAGAAGGTCAAGGGCAGGAGACAGTGAGGTGAGGGGCAATGCTTAAAAGGAGGGGGAATTATCTTGGCAAGGATCGAGATAATGCACTGGAATTTTTATGATACAATGATATGTCAAGTGGCCAGAGCTTCAAGGTTTTTCCTGACTCAATTCTCCCAGTCCTAAAGATAAGGAAGAAGAGGGTGGGGCCATAATAATTTTATATATGGCATAGCAATTCAGGGCATAACACTTCATCTATAAAATAAAGGGTCTGGATTCTAGGTCCTGTAAATCCCCTCCTGGCCCTGACATTCCATGTTCTAAGGCTCCTCCCAACTCTGATATCCTCCTGTTCTAAGATCCCTCCCAGCTCTGACATCCCCTGTTCTAAGTCCCATTCCCCAGCTCTGATATTCTATGTTCTTGGTGCCCAAACTTCCAAATCCATATTGGAAAATCCCATGTTCAGGAAAAAAAAATCAGACTCCAATTTATTTCCCTTTAGCAAATATTCATACATTGTGCAAATCAATTCAGATTTTAGGTAAAATCTGAATTTCTCTTTCTCCCAAAAGGGAAGATACATGGAGAATGTAAAAGCCAATTGTCCAGATACAAATATTCATTTTCTCTAAAAGGAACTAAACAAGAAGAAGATGATGCTTGTGAAACTGAAGATTTTTGTTAAGCTGGGAAACATGCACATAGAAATCACTAGTCTAATGCTGAGCAACTCACCCAAGTAATGAATATGGAGGGAATATATACTTTTTAAACAAAGGAAGGCAGGGAATTAAGAAAGGGGAGGAGAGAAGTGGGTAGCAACTAGGGGGGAAATGAGTCAGAGAGCCCCATTTCTAAGGAGAGGAGTAGACCCAGGAAACAGGAAGAAGTGAAGAACTCCAGGTGTCAGAGCTGTGGCCTTTTGATACACAATCAGAAGGCATGCTTGGTGATAAAGAGTCCTGGCAGTTCAAGGCTTGAACATAAAACAATAAGATAAAGGGTATCTCCCAAAACCATAACAAAGGATGTGTCCTAGACCCCCAAAACCAATAATTAGGGCAGTCTCTAAAGATAAAGATGTCTTTTGAAAGTCCATAAACCACCAAATGACTTAGGGTTGACTTCAAGGCTGGTGTGAGCTCAATCAGCTTCGGAGTTGTTGATCTTCTGCATGTCCAGCTAGGTTTATTCTTGATCATCTCTAAATATTGGTACATCAAGCCACTCTGAATCTTGGTTAAAATAGCCAATCCTCATATAGCTCTTCTCAGTTAGCTGGAAAATTGGGGAGACCAAGCAAGTGTACTTATTAGAAATAAGTTGCTGTCCTAGGTACTGAGGAACAAAGATTTAAAAAGATTGGGAAACAGCATCTACCCTTGAAGGGCTTATATTTAAAATGGGAGAGGAGAGCCTGCAGCAAGTGCACATAAAAGAAATTCAAAATAATTTTCAGAGGCAGAAAGAATTAACAAGGAAAGGAAGGTGCAGCCCTGAGCTAAACCTTAACAGAAGGAAGGATATAGTTCAGGCTCACACAAAAGCAGAGGTAGATACAGAAACAGTCATGTTAAGACCAAGAACAGAGATGAAGGGAATAATACAGAACAAGTCTGGAAAAAAAAGGTGGAAGCCAGGTTGTGGAGGTTTTATATGTCAGACCAGGGAAGTTTATTTCATCCTAGACTCAATAGGAAGCCACTGAATATTTTTGAGTATGTACATTGGGAGCTGAGGGTGGGAAGAACACATGATTAGATCTCTATCTGTGGAATATTATTTGATAAAGTTAATATTGATTTGATAGTCTGTGCAGACGGGAACGTCTGGAAGCAGACAGACCAGTTAGGAAGCTATTGCAAATGTCCAAAGAAAAAAATAATAAACCTAAAATATGGGAGCAGCTAGGTTTTGAAGTGGATAGAATGCCAGATCTTGATTCAGGGAAACTCATCCTGTATTCAAAAATGTCTTCAGACACTTACTAACTGTGTGTCTCTGGGCACTCTGGACAAATCACTCCACTCTGTTTTGCATCAGTTTCCTCGTTTGTCAAATGAGCTGGAGAAGGAAATGGCAAATCATTCCAGTATCTTTGCCAAGAAAACTCCAAATGGGGTCACAAAGAATTGGAAACAATTGAAAAATGAATAAAACCAACAATTAAATAAAGTAGGGATTGCATAAATGGGGGGGGGGGAGACTTGAAAGGTAGAACAAAGAATGTAAGAGTTGGGAGGGACCTTAGAACAGGGAATGTCAGGGCTAGGAGGCGCCTTAGAATAAAGGATGTCAGAATTGGGAGGGGCCTTAGAATAAGGAATGTCAGAGCTGGGTGCTAGAGGCAGGTAGATGGATCTGGAATCAGAAAAACAAAGTTCCAATCTCATCTCAGACACTAGCTGTGCAACCCTGACAAGTCACTTAATCTCTGTCTATCTTAGTTTCCTCAATTATAAAATGGGGATAATAATAGTACCTACTTCCCAGGGTTGTTATAAGGATCAAATGAGAGAATATTTTAAAATCCCTTCACACAGTGCCTACCAAACTGTAGATAATAAAGGCATGTTTCCTTTCTTTTGTATCGTATTGTATTCTTTAGAATACAAAATGTCAGAGCAGAGAGAGAGAATTTAAACTTTAGAATGTTGTACTTGGAAGAGCTCTTAGAGATCATCCAGTTTGCTCCTCCCCTGTTTTATAAAGAAGAAAATTGAGGTCCAAGGTAAATATGACTTGCCTAAGAGCTTAGTCCCACATGTTGGCTGAGCTGTATCCAGCATCCAGATCTCTTTCTATTGTATTTCATGTTGTCTTTCCCAAATATTTTTGGTTTATATAATAATCAACTTTTCAAATAAGTTCTTAATTAAAAGTATAGGATCATTTCAGGCTTGAGTAAAGATTGTAGGGAAAGTGTTTTGATTCAGGGGGTGTCTCCACTTGTATCAGGTAGCCAAGTGCTCAATCCACCACTGATGGGGAAGGAGCTGGTCATGGATGCATGATGTCTATGTTTTGTTTTCTCTCTTTTATGTTCATTCCGTCCTGCTATTAGATGAATGAGTATCAGATCTAGATAGACCAGGTTACAACCTTCTGAGTACCTAAAATACAGAAAAGGCACCAGAATTAGTCCATGAAAGAGGTTTTTGATAGCTGCAATAACCCTGAAGAGTCAGGCCTCAAGAGTGACCCGTTTGACCCATCCCAAATAGGGACTAGATCTAACAGCCAAGAAAATATATCTTGCAGGCAAGGGGGAAACTTATCAACATAAACATCTTTTGCAGCTGATATTAAGAAGCCAAGTGGAGGAATGGTGGTGGTCATGAGTTCAAATCTGGTTCCAGTGCTGAGATGGCCAAAGGGGGTAGTCTTTTCATTTGGGAGGCTTGCATACTTCATTCATTTCCTATTATTTTCTCAGTAAGTATTTCTTTATAAAAGCTGACATTTTAATTGGTTAATTAATATTGCAGATATCAGACAGCTGTCAGTTATGTTGAAGAGATCAAAATGACAGAGCAATCACAGTAATCGTTGGTTAAGTGATATTGAGGAGATAGCTTGTCCATTGATATTGGGGATTTGAGAGGGATCATATTGGAGAAAGATCCCTAATCCCTTAGGGTTAACCTAGAACCTTGGTTGGGTGCAGAGAAGTAGCTAACCATGTTCAATGGGCCCAAATTACTACTGGGAGTAAGGGTTGAGAAAGTAAGTCTAGAACCCCTTGTTACACTAGTAACAAACTTCTTTGTCTTATGACCTTTGTCATTAATCACATGCAAATCCAACAGTTAAATTAAGATATCAATGACTGCTGCTGTCTTACAAGATTGTGATGGGTAACTCTAAAAAGTCTTTAAGAAGCCAAGGAAGGCCAGAAAGACTGGATGATTTACCTGCTATGGCACAGATAATAAGAAATAGAGACAGATTTTAAACCAAATCCACCAACTCTGGGGTTCTTATTATGTACCATGCTGCCCCTCCAAGAAGTTTTTGAAATAAAAAAGGAGGGGACAGGGATTATTGGTTTTGGAACTCTAAGGGCCTCCCCTTATGCCTCCCCTCTCTAAATAACATCAGAACAAAACTGTGTTGATTCTCACAAACCTGCAACCCTGAATACTTGGGAGCTCCTCACATCCCTGGCTGAGGGGTCCCCACAGGTGCTGTTATCTTCCACTCAGCTGTGCAAATTATCACCCTTGCCTAGAGCATCTCTGAAGGCACCAGGCAGACAAGCCTGAGCTGGTCTTCCTTTCATTCCAGCTGAGCTAAAGCATAGGGAGGAGGAGTGGAGCAGAAAATAAGCAATACTGAATCTTATTCAGGGAGATGGAAAAGGGAGAGCCGAGAAAGGGAGTCAGGAGCTGAGAAAATCAAAGAAGGGAGAAGGTGATGCAGGGAAGGGGACTGAAAGGAGAGGAGAAAAGTAGGGGAAAGAGGGATGTCAGCATCTTGAAGGTGGGGGCTGTTTTGGGGGCTTTGGAGCCCCAGTGTCTCTGTTGCTTTAATTCCCAATAAGTGTTTTTTGGACTGGATGTATGATTTCATTGGTATTGGGAACTTCCAGACAAGACTGTCTTGAGAGAGAGAGACCCTCAGAGATCAGCACCAGTAACTCTTTGCTCCTTCACATCTGCATTCGGCAACCTTCCATTTCTCTTTCCCTTCTCTTTTCTCTTCCTCCTTCCTTTTCCTATTCTTCCATCTCTCCCTTCCTTTTCCTTTTCTTTTCTTTCCCCTCCCTTCCCCCTTCTTTCTTTCTCCCCTCCCCTTTCTCTTTCCCTTCATCCTGATCTTTCCTTTCTTTTCCCTTTCCCCTCCTTCTATCTTTGTATCTTTCTCCTTTAACTTTCCCCTTTCTTAGGGAGAGGAGAGGCAGAGGGATGGGCTCCTCTGTGTGTGTATGCTTATATGTGTGTCTATGCATGTACCCATGCAATTTCTGCACCTGTAGGTAGTAATGAGGTGAGTTGATTTGTCAATCAAATACCTTCTCTCTTCACCTTTATCGACTAGGAATCTTACCATACACCCTGGGTGGGAGCAACCTAGATAAGTATGACTATAGAATCCATATGCTAATGGCACCTTCTCCCTCTCCTGCCCGCAGTTGCTGCTACCCAACTCATGTCTGCCACCCGGTCATGGGCTCTGTCCTCCAGCAAGGTGAAAAAAGTCAGGATCTTCAGTCTTTCCTGTGTCTCCCGGGGAAAGGAAAGAGATTCTAATTAAAGACAGGGAGGTCCTGGGAACAAGAGTGCTGAGAGCTGTGGCTGATGGATGTAATTCAATTTGGAGTGTGAAGAGCAGGAGAGAATGTGGACACTGGTCTCTTGTTATTATCAAGCCATTTGTAGGGTGAGAATGATCAAATGCAATTTAATAAATGTGTAATAGCCCAAGGAACAGGAAAGGTATCACCAGAGGAGCCTCCAGGACTGGCTAACCCCTCCACACTGGAATGGAGGCATTTAAAAAAGAGAAATTTAGAGCAGGAAAGGATCTTGAACACCATCAAGTCCTCTCCCCTCATTTTATACAGAAGAAGAAACTGAGGTCCGCAGAAACGCTGTGACTTGCTCAATGTCAGCCAAGTGGTAAGTGTGAGAAACAGAATCTGAACCCAAGGCCTTGCCTCCATTATACCCATATCAGCACTGTCCAAAAGATGGAGTCGGGAGGCATTTAGGGTTAGACTCTGATGAATTGTGTTCTCTACTATGGAAAAGGGTTGGTAGATTTTCTTACCGAGCAACTGTCAGTGATAACTATAAGATCAAAACAGGAAAGCAAATAGACAATTTCAAGAAAGGGAAAAGAATAATATCTGCACACTGTAGACCCATATCTTTAATCTCTTACTTTGATCCCTCTTGAAATGCTTGAAAATCCTCTTGAAATAATATTAAAGGGAGGGTAAGTGAACCTTGAGAGAAGGAAGCAGTGATCACGAAGAGCCAGCCTGGCTGCATCAAGAACAGGTTATGTAAAACTAAGCTCATTTTCTTTGGTAAAGAGGTTGCTAAATTCATGCATGGGGGAATGCCTTGGGTAAGAGTTTATTGTGATTTTGGCAAAATGGTTTGATAAAATTTTTTAAACTATTCTAGTAAAATACAATAGAAATTATATTCTAGTATACTAGAAAAGGATTCTATCGAGAGATGTGGGCTAAGATAATTAGATAGATTCAATAGTCAAATGAATGGCCAGACAGTCAGTCAGTCACTTAGCACTTATTAAATACTATTATATGCAAAGCACTCTGCTAAGCATTAGTGATACAGAGATCACTAAATATGTCTTTGCTCCCACATTCTTTTTTTCCCTGAGGCAATTGGGGTTAAGTGATTTGCCCAGAGTCACACAGCTAGGAAGTGTTAAGTGTCTGACACCAGATTGGAACTCAGATCCTCCTGATTTTGGGGCTGGTGCTTTATCCACTGCATCACCTAGCTGACCCTATCTGTTCCCACATTCGAATGAGGAAAACAACATATATACAAACAACTATAGAGAAACAAGTTGTATATTGGGGTAAATTAGATAATGAACCATGGGAAAGCAAAGAATAATCATGATAGTTCTAGGTCACTTTGGAAGATTTCCAATAGAATGCTGCTGAGATTTGTGATTGGGCCTGTGTTATTTAATATATTTAATAGTGACTTGGATAAGGTGGAGTCATTCAAACAACTAATAAGTATCAGATACTTATTGTCACTCATTGTACTAAATCATGGCAATACTAAGTCCCTCCCCTTTAAAGATCTGCATAAAAAAGATTGCATGCTTAAGCTATCTGCAGATGACCCAAAGCTAAAAGGGATAGTAAATCCTCTTGATATCAGTTTCAAAATTCAGCAATATATCAACAGGCTAGACCCTTAGATCAAAAAATAATAAGATGAAATTTAATAAGAATAAATGTAAAGTCTTAACACTTGACTTTAAAAATTAAATGTTACAAGTGCAAGATGGAAGATAAGTGGCTACACAATAGTTTCATGAAGAAAATCTAGGGGTCTTAGTGGACTGAAAGCATAATATGAATCAGTTTTCTCATTTGTACAATAAAGGTATTTTATGGTCTCTGAAATCCTCTCCAACTCTAAATATATTATTCTGTGATCTAGACCCATACTCCATCCTCACCCCCACCATCTGTCTAAAGGGGTCTGAGGCTTAAAGAAAATAATTGATGCCCCTCCTCCCCCTCCCCAGCCACTACGGTATAGAAATAGCAACTAGCAGAAGAAGGATTCGAACCCAGACCTCCAACTCAAGTTCAATAGTTAGCCAATTAACAAGTATTTATCAAGTACCTACTAGATTCCAGTCAAAGTGATATAAAGAAAGGCAAAAAATAGATGCCTTCCCTTGAGGAGCTCACAACCTAAAAGGGGGAGACATAATGTAAAAAACTACGTAAAAACAAGCTGCCTAGATATAATTGGAGATAACTTTAGAGGGTCTCTGCACTCTACTATACGACCTTTCCTCTTCCCCTCCCAGATACCAAACCTGAACACATTGACATAGAACAGATGGCCTCTACAAGACTAAATTAATTTGTTTCTTCCACTGGAACTGAGAGTGATCCCCTACCAGGCTCCCCTCTCCCCACCAGGCCTTGCCTACCCTGATGCTAAGACAATCAATACAGAATTTGTCAATAAGACCCAGAATAACCTACAGCTTCAATCAGATACTGTTTAATAAAGACAATTGTTCATGGTAGCTTGACCAACATTTTTTATTAGATTGGGGCCCTCATGTTTCAATGTCCATTTCTGCCTGCTAGATAATCAAGGTAGGTTTTTTTTTACATTGAAGCTTTTATGTACTTAAACCTGGTGCTTGGATCTATCAGGGAACAGCCGGTCAGCTCTGAACAGCCTACGAATAACAGAACCAAGACTTGGAAAGGCCCTCCCTCCTTCCATCCATTCAAGCAATCAAATATTCATAGGACCAGAGATTCTGAACTGGAAGTAACTTTTCTTGGTTACCTTGTGATCCAACACCCTCATGTTACCCTGAAGGAAACAGGTTCAGAAAAAGAGTGACTTGTCCAGAGTCACACAGGCAGGAAGCCTTAGAAATGGGATCATGGTATCATAGACTCGGAACTAGAAATGACCTGAAGTTCACTAATCAGCAAACATTGATTTTTTTTCCTTTATTTCTTGTATTTTTAATTTTTCCAATTACCAAGCATTTTTGGTCACTCATTTTGTCTTCTTTTTTGGTGGGTTAGTCCCCAATACCATCTCTCAAAGAATTACCCAGTCTATCCATGCCCATTGCTCTTCTGTCCCACTTCTGTCTCTCTTTTCACTTCACCTCCTGCCTTCTAACCCTCTTTTATGGATTGTATTCTTGAATCACAATGTTAGTTTCTTGGGGATAGAGGCCATCTTTTTTTTTTTTTACTTGCATTTGTATTTCCAGTTCTTAGCATAGTGACAGGCACATAATAAGTGCTGATGATAATGGCTTAATAATTTATCTATAATCTAGCTACCTGTCGTTTACCTGACTACTTATCTACCTGCTACCTATCCATCTTCTAGCTATAAATCTACCCATTCATCCATCTTTATCTCATCATCTATCTGGCCCCCCATCTCTCTATCTATCTATGGAGAATGTTCAGGCCTCTTGTATGAAGGCTTATGGAACATTTTTCAGGGATCCTTACACACCTTTGGTGTTTGCCTGGCACTCCACTCTCACCTGTGGCTGCAAGAAACTGTAGAGTATGCAGCAGCCATATCCCAGGTCAGTAGTATTTCTACAGACAAGGTGAACCAGATTGAGGATAATGATGGACTTCAAACCCATCAGTGAATTAGGGAGTGTCTATGTCAAGCATGTGAACACTACCTAGCAGAATGGGCTGATGAGAATGGCCAAGAAGGCAGCTAAAAGAGGTGCTGTGAGTGCTTAAAGTTTGGTCAGCCATTGAAATACATTGCATGTCCAGACTTTTATCTTGCCATGGACTTTGAGGACCCTGGAAGATAGGGACTAAGCCTAACACTTAAATCCAGTTCATGCTTGAATAAAGATATCACCCTTATCATGTTATTGGTCCTCTTCAAAAATAAAGTACAAACAGCACTTTTCTATTCTTTATCTCTCTATATCTCTCTATCTAACCAGTTATCTGTCTGTCTATCTTTCTGTCTAGCTATTTATCCATCAGTCCATCTATTCTATCATCTATCTAGCAACAAGCATTCATTGACTCCTATATGCCAGACACCATGCTAAGTATTGTGGACACTAAGAACGTGATCCTTGACTTAAGAAGCTCAGATTCTTAATGGGGAAGACAAACTGCAAACAATTATGTAAATATAATATTTATCCAATGGAAAAATAATGAGTATAAATAATACTTATATTTCTAATAATTAATATTTAATTATAATTGATAATAATAATAATAAATAAAAACCAGAAAGATAAAACCATAGCATTGGGGATTGAAAGCAAAGGGAAGACTCAGAAAGGCCTCTTCCAGATAACAAATTTGAGCTAAGTATTGAAGAAAGAGCAGAGAGACTTACATGAACTGATGCTAAGTAAAATGAGCAGAACCAGGAGATCATTATATACCTCAACAAAGATACTGTTTGAGGATGTATTCTGATGGAAGTGGATCTCTTCAATAAAGAGAGCTAATTCCGTTTCAATTGATCAAGGATGGACAGAAGCAGCTACACCCAAAGAAAGAACACTGGGAAATCAATATAAACTGCTTGCATTTTGGTTTTTCTTCCCGGGTTATTTATACCTTCTGAATCCTATTCTCCCTGTGCAACAAGAGAACTGTTCGGTTCTGTACTCATAGATTGTATCTAGAATATACTGTAACCTATTTAACATGTAAAGGACTGCTTGCCATCTGGGGGAGGGGGTGGAGAGAGGGAGGGGGAAAATCGGAACAGAAGTGAGTGCAATGGATAATGCGGTAAAAAAATTACCCTGGCATGGGTTCTGTCAATAAAAAGTTATTTAAAAAAAAAAAAAAGAATGAAGCTAAAAACTAACAACAGAAATGAGAAAATAAACCAGAGTTTTGGAGAGAAGAAGAAGGAGGAGGAGGAGGAGGAGGAGGAGGAGGAGGAGGAAGAAGAAGAAGAAGAAGAAAAGCACTAGGCAAGGTGAAAGGTATAAAATGGCAAAAGTGAAAGATCCTGCCCTTAAGGAGCTTACATTCTGCACATCAGCATATGATAAATGCAAAGGAAGATGTTGTGCTACTGGGAGCTGTTGGAATACACAGGAGTCACCTCACAGTGGCTGCTGAAGATCCAACCCAGAATGGATCTTCTCGTGTGAGAGGATGATACCAGGAGACAGAGAGGCAGTTGCTGTTCTCTGATCTTCCCACTGAGAGGCCTTTGCATTGTCTGACCTTTCTCCTCTTCCCTCTGCCTCCAATTTATTTCAATCCCAGTCCACAACATCTGTGTCAGCAAAGGTTGCCTGGCAACTCCTTCAGATGTTATGATCCACCACTGTGGAGGCTTTAGAAAATTGACCTGTCCCTTAACAGGAAGGCAAGATCATTGTAAGCTGGAATGGTCAAGGTATACCTCGTGAAGAAGGTGGGGCTTAAATTTGGAGTATGGAAGGAATCATGGGAGGCAGAGAGGAAGCCAAGGATGAGGAAAATGGATCATTTGGGACAAGGGAAAAGCCATTGTGAGAATGAATCAGACACATTAGGGGAAATTCATTATGTTGAACTAAAACAGAAAATTCAGAAGAGTGGGAGATAAGACTAGAATGATAAATTGAGGCTAAATTGAAGGACCCTAAATGCCAGGCTAAATGTATTTGACCTCTTGGGACTGATTGAGCCCTCTCTCTCTATGTCCTTCAAACCTGAGTTACCAAAGCCATGCTCACTGGCATTTTCATAGCACTTCAAAGCTTCCAAATGAACAAAAGACTAGAGAAATTTACTACCAAATTATTATTAATAAATTTATTAATTGTCTGCCCATTAACTAATAGGAAGGTAGATAAATAATGAAATAAGAGATATGATTATTATAAAAGGACAAATAATATAGGAATTTGGTTCTTTACCACCTCTTCCACAACTTTGTGTGACCTTGGGTATCGCCTTCCCCCTGTGGACCTCGGTTTCCTTTTCTTTAAGTTGAAGGAGCTGGACAAGATATCTCAAAGTCCCTTTCTGCTCTATCTCATCTCCTATTCCATATCTCCCATGCAATTCAACAATTAAGTCTCACAAGAGCACAGGATACTAGATATATTAGATATTATCCCCATTTTCACAAAGGAAGAAACTGAGACTTGGAGAGATAAAGCTATGATCCCAGGCATCAAACCTAAACCTGCCTGGCCAGAGTGTTCACTCTCCATGGTGCTTCTTCATCACTCCATACATGTATTCATCCTATTTTGAAATAGCCCTGAGAAGGAGATATCACAGTCTAAGTCACCAGTCTCTCACCTTCTCAGATAAAATAATGTTTCCTCACCCCTGCTGCCTGCCCTAGGACTTTTCAGTGGAGGAATATTTGACAACTATTCTCATTTCACAAGAAAAAGGGCTCCATGAGAAGGAGTGGACATGCCTCCCATCTCTGCTCAGTCTCCAGCCAGCTGGAGCTGAAATCAGTGCTATGCTGCAGGAAACCAAGATCTAGTTTCTTCTGGAGAGTTGTTTCTGTTGCTGTTGTTCTCAGTGGTGATGGTAGTGGGGTGTGTATGTGTGTGTGTGTGTGTGTGTGTGTGTGTGTGGTAGTGGTGGTGGTGATTTTCATTAATAATTTTGGGGAAAAGAACAAGCTAAAAAATTTTTTTCCAGTCAAAAATTAGTCTTTGCAAATTAAAACTATTAAAATATTTTTGTTTTGTTTGCAACCGGGAGTAGGTGTCCCACAGAGTCGCACAATTAATAAATTTTTGTCTGAGGTCAGATTTGAATTCAGGTCCTCCTGTCTCCAGAGCCGGTCCTGTGTCTACTGTCTCCTAGCTGCCTTGTTAAAATCTCCAAAGTGAACACTTTCCCTTCTCCATTCCATATTCCTAGTTTTTTTTTTTTTTTTCCATGATGTTATACTAATAAGCATTAGGCTACCTAGGTCTTTCCGTGGGAAGATCCACCTATCTTGTTTTTCTTTTCCTGAAATAGGAGCCTGAGGTGAGCAAAGTGCTCATTCGGAGTATTTTTATTAAACAAAATCTGATCAGCCAGTGTCGCATTGTCGTGAGAATGCAACAAACACCCTAGACTTCAAGCTCAAGATGACACTTGTTAGCCAGTCAGGGAAGGGAGTTTGCTCACAAAGGGCTCTGCCTCAGATTTTGAACTCACATGGAGCCCAATTTCAATCCCAGTGTGGTGGTCATTGTTGTACACTCATTTTTTTGTGCCACAGTTCCCTTTTAATGTCCTGACCCAGTTTCCCTAATTGTCCTATTCAGTTACTCTGCCTCAGGTTATAACCATTCCCTCTTAATGTTGGGATAAGGTCTTATATCTTAGACCGTAGGCTATAATCATTCCCTCTTAATGTTTGATGGGATAAAGGTCTTTATCCATTTTAGATATCATTAGAATATCAGGAGCCTGTCCAGTACCACCCATTATGTCATCCTAGGTGCCCCCCCCCAATTAGGTCATCCCCATCCAGGTACCTCCCCCATTAGGTCATTGTTCTTGTTATCCTATAAAAGAATCTTGTATCTGACATTCACTGCTGGATTCTTTGAGACCAGAGTCTCATTCAGCCCTGAGACCACATCATGGATCCATTTGGTCCCAGTAAATTGCTCCCATTTAATAAATTATTAAATACTCTCTAATCTCTATCTTGCTCAGTTTCTCCGGGATTACAATTTCAGTCATGTCCAACTCTTTATGACTCCATTTCAGTAACAAAGATACTGAAGTGGTTTGCCATTTCCTTCTCTCATTCATTTTACAGATAAGGAAACTGAGGCAAACAGAGTGAAGTAACTTGAGCAAGTTCACACAGCTAGTAAGCATCTGAGGCTATATATGAACTTGTCTTTCTGACTCCAGGTTGGGTGTTCTATTCACTGTATCAACTAGCAGTCCTGGGGTAGCTTAATAACAAAGAGAGAAACTGAATTTTCTTGCATTTTCTGCTTCATTCTGCTGCCATCTTGAAATAGATTTCTGTGGGGAAATTTCTGCAAAAAGCTAAGGTACAGTTCACATCTAGGGTTTCTCCAAAAGAATATCCCTTCTAGAAAAAAAGTTTGATGTGTGAAACAAATATCACGATAAGGCAGCTTTTAATTTATTTTACATTTAAGACAGGCTTAAAACATAAAGAACTCATAGTATCCATAAATAATATTTTAAGCATAGAATAATAATCTGCTACATTTATAATATTCCACAATTCCCAGAGTGCTTAGGACCTCATTACCCATCTGTAGTTTTCTTTTACCTGGCAGACAGTTCTAGACTATGCTTTGGGAGGGGCAAGTGTCAAATCTCATATCTCTAAGGCCACTCTGAAAATGTGTAAAATTCTGGGAAAAATTAATCAATTTCCCTCATTTGTGAAATGAAGAGGCTGAACTAGATTGCTTTGGATATTACTTCCGATCTAGATTTATGATCCCTATTATCTTATGAATACCACAAAGAAAGAGAATGTTGAAAGAAGAGAGATCAGAACAAAGCCTTAGGGAACACCCATCCATAGTGGGTAAGACATGGCTTATGATCCTAAAGAGGAGATTGAAGAGGAGAAATTACAGATAGAATGAGAAGCAGGAGATACAGTCATGACAAAAATTATAGAAAGATCAAGGAGGCTGAGGCCATTTGACAATAAAGGAAATAACATTTGTAAAACAGCACAATGCCTGGCACATAGTAAGGGCCTTATTTTCTATTCAGAAATTGTCAAAGACCTTGGAGAGGGAAGCTTTAGTCGAGTAATAGGGTTGGAAGTCAACTCATAAGGAAGTGAGATGAGATCAGGAGGTAGGAAATGGAACTTGATGAGTGTCAAAAGCTTTTTCTAGGAGTTTTGGTTGAAAAAGAGACAATATCATGATGGGATTATTGGGTCAAGTGAATAGAGAGGTTTTGTTTTGTTTTATATTTTGGTAGTTGTTTAAAGCAAGGAGAGGTCAGCAAAATGTCAGGAAGGTGATAGTAGGAAGAGATTGAAGATGGGGCAAAACGTGAGACAGTCATTTTCTTTTTCTAGGGTTCATAGAGTTTGAATAGGAATCAACTAAATGAACCCTTTCCTTTTACAAATGAGCCAACAAAGAATCAAAGACATTAAGTAATTTGTCCAAGGTCGAACAATTATTGGGGCAACTATAGTACATAGAGCCCTAGGCTTGGACTCAGTTCTATTCATCTCCTTGAGTTCAAATCTGGCCTGAGACACTATCTGTGTGACTCTGGGCAAGTCACTTAATCCTATTTGCCTGTTTCCTCATCTTAAAATGAGATAGAGAAGGAAATGGCCAACCATTCTAGTATCTTTGCCATGAAAACCCCAAATGGGGTCACCACAAGTTGGACGTGACTGAAAGAAAAATTACTGAATAATAACAGCATAATTTTTCCTTGGGAGAGCCAAGATTCAAACCTCAAACCTCTGGTTTCCCATCATTCTCACTAATACTTGGGCTACCCCTAAACATAACTCCCCAAAAACAAAGATAAAGGTATTATACTAAATAACAACAAATGTTCATATAACTCTTTCCATAGATTATCTCATCGTGGAGAGTTAAAGTACCACACATATTATTCTTGTCATTTTATAAACAAGGAAACCAAATTCAAGGATTTACTCACAAATACAAATAAGTATCTGTGCTGGGATTTGAACACAAGTCTTCTACCAGGTCCAATGGCCTTGCCTGCTCTATCTCATTGTCTTGCTTTCATGGAACTTGAAAGGAGAGAAAAGTCTGCACCTGATCTTACTCCTTCAGACTGATTTTGTTGGTTCCCCCTTATTATAATTGAAAATCAGCAAATATAAATATTGCATAGTCTTACATAACTTGTGCAGGTCACACAACTAGTGTGTGTCAGGGACAGGTTTAGAATCCAGATTTTGTGGCCCTGAGACTCCTCGTCTCTTGGTTAAGTCCATCAGTCTTCTCATTCATACCATACTGCCCATCTTTCACGGAAGGCAGAGAAGACAAAGGACAAATATTCCTGCCTTTTCCTATCTGATAATAAGATGCAAAAGATTTAATTCTCAGCTTTCTTCCCTCAGCATCCTACAGCCGGCCTCCAGATCCCCTGTGACTGTTCCACTATCAATCCACCACAAAAGTTCATCAAGGGCGGCTAGGGTCTCAGGGTGAGAAAGCCAGCATAGATAGCAAGATTGATGGTCCCCTTGCCATGGGTACCTGGCTTAAAGGAAGAGATAGATGGGAGTTGGGAGCTGGTGCAAGATGTATCTTTTAGCCACAAGGTGCAAATCTGCTGAGGGGTGGGGAGCCCAATATTTTCCAATAGTTTAGAAATAACTCTCATTCATCACCCATTATGCTTCAGATTCATCTTGCAGGTGAGACAACTAGTCTTAAGCTGGAGCAAGAGCAATTCCTTTCATAGCCCTTGGAATCACAGCCCTGCCTTTATCAAGGGATTCTGGGTCCTAGACATCTTTATCTTCCCCAAACCTGAGTCAGTCATACAGGCCTATGAGCCACTGCACAGGCTGCCCAGAAATGATTCATCTTCTAACTGAACAATGATCATTCCATCCCTGAAGATACAGGGTGGGGGATGCTGTAGTAACAAGGCATATTTTAATATCAGGTACCTAGATACTAACAGAAGTATCAGTCACTTTGAGCAAATGGGGGCCAATTTCTGGAGGCTGGGATTATTTTCAAAGATTTTCTCCCCTCTTCTATGACCTGGAAATCCCAGTATGCTGTAACTGAAAGGAATTCATTCTTTTTTAATTTTTTAAAAATTTATTTATTTTTTTAATACACATTGCTTTATGAATCATGTTGGGAGAGAAAAATCAGGGCAAAGGGGAAAAACCATGAGAGAGATTAAAAAAAAAAAAAACATGAAAAAGGAACTGAACATAGTATGTGTGTTGATTTACATTCAGTCTCCTTAGTTCTTTTTCTGCATTCGCATGGTATTTTCTGTCCAAAGTCTATTCAGATTGCTTTGGATCACTGAACCACTGAGAAGAACCAAGTCTTTCATAGTTGATCATCACACATTTGTGTTGTTATTGTGTACAATGTATCCCTGGTTCTGCTTGTTTCACTCAGCATCAGTTCATTAAATCTTCTCAGGCCTTTCTAAAATCATCTTGTTCATTATTTTTGTAGAATAATAATATTCCATTACCATCATATACCACAACTTATTCAGCCATTCCCCAATTGATGGGCATCTACTCATTTTCCAATTCTTTGCCACCACAAAAAGAGCTGCTACATTTTTGCAAATATGGGTCCTGTTTCCAGAAGGAATTCATTCTAATGAATGAAGAGTGCTAGAACGTAGAACATTAGGTATTGGGTCAGAGTTACAAATGAGTTTAGAGCATAAATTGTCAGTTGGAAGTGACCTTAGATCACAGAATATTAGTGCTGGAAAGGCCGTTGTTGGAACACAGAAAGTCAGAGACAAAGGGGGTCTTAGAACACAAGTTGTTGGAATTGGAAAGGACCCTATAATGCTAGATTTTAGAACTCAGAAAAGAAAATATCTTAGAACAGAAAATATTAGAACTGGGGAATGTCTTAGAGTTTAGAATGTTAGAGCTAGGAGGAACCATAGGCCATAGGATACTAGGACTTAGATGTGGAATTTAGAAATTATTTCATTTGCCCTCTGCCATCATTTTATAGAGAAGAAACAGTTCGTGATCATGTTACTAGTCAGCTGCTGAACTAAAACCAGACTTTAGGGCCTCTGGGCAACATTCTTTTCACTTCCCATCATGAGGCCTTTTACATATTTTAATAAAATAGAGTTATTATCTTATAATTATAATTTGATTTTAATACCCTAATGTTATAGTATTACATTGTAAATCTTATATTGTTTTGGAATACAGCATAGTAATATTTTAATACTAATAGTAGCAGGATCTTAAGAAAAGCCAATATCTGGGGCAGCAGTCATGTGTCTCAGTGTACAGAGCCTATGTCACGAGGACCTGAGTTCAAAATACTTATTAGCTGTGTGACCCTGGGCAAATCATTTAAACCCAATTGCCTCAAAAAAGAAAAGAAAAGCTAAAACCGGGAATCCACAAGAAGGGTGAGGTGGGGAATGGTAGTCAGAGTAAAATGTAAAGTTGTTAAATTGTTGGTTAAAAAAAAAAAAACTGACATTTATAAAGTGCTTCCTCTATATTATATCACATGATCTACACAATGCTATTTGGAGGACAGACAACAGTAAACTATTAAGAAGCCTATGGTTCAAATGAGGAAACGGAGGCTTAATGAGGCCATGAAACTTAGGGTCCCGCAGCAAGGAAGTCAACAATTATGGACAATGGTAAATGCATTAAACCACTCTGGTTTAGAAAAAGAAAAAGAGATAGCATGGTCCTGGGAAACAGAAATTGGGGTTCAAGTTCTCCCTTTGCCATTTACTATCTGTTTGACTTTGGGCAAGTTCCTTAACTGGTATAGGCCTCAGTTTTCTCATGGGTAAAATGAGTGGTTTGGACTGTGTGGGCAATGAGATCCCTTCTAGTTTTAGTCCCATGATCTTCCAAGCTTCTTGGGAAAAGACCCAATTGAAACCAGAAGACTTTGGCTCTGCAACTTATCTCCTGGTGCTATTTCTACGCCTATAAAATGACAAAACTGGACTAATGACCTTTTGGGTCCCATTCAATTCTAAATATATGATCCTTTGAGTCTTGAGTTTAGCAAGAAATAAAATGTCAGCCTAGAACTTTAAAAGAACCCCAATCCATCTAGCTCCCTTTTAACTAAATAATGGGGCTATGAGTAGAATGTCCTATTCCACATCTCTTGTGCTGAAAGGAGAGATATAAACCAATTCACACTAATTAATTCATCATCAAGCATACAATAAGTGCTCGCTATGTACCAGACAATGTTCTAGGCCATGAAGAGTAAAAGAAAAAGTAAAAATGTGTCCTTTTGGAGGGCTCAATCTATTATATTATTCTAATCCCCATTCCCCTTGAATTCTCCAGAACACCTCTCCCTGACTAGCATGATTTATATTATTTCCCTCTGTTAAAATGTAAGCCCCTGGAGAAGGGCCTCTCTTCTTACTTTTATAAATGTCCAGGATTTAGCACAGTGCCCAGTGTAGCACCATCACTACTACCACCACCACCACCATCATTATCATAGATCATTAACACCTACTATGTGCTAGCACTTTATTCATATTATATCATTTGCTCATCACAACAATCATGAGAAACCAGTGCTATTATTATATTATTATGCCCATTTTATTATTTATTTTATTTTTTAAATTTTTGATTTAATTTAATGAATTATAATTACATATAGAAATATAAACATATAAATAAAACATGCAAAAATAAATTTAGAAAAAATTTAAATAATTAATAATTTGTAATGACATAATAATTAATAAATATTTAAAATTCAAAATTAAATATAAATAATATTTATATGATTATCTCCATTTTACAGATAAGGAAACTGAGACAGGCAAAGGTTAAGTGTTCTCAAGGTCACACATCTGATATCTGATATCAGGCCTTGCTGACTTCAAGCCTATGCTCTATCCCACTTAGCTGCTCCCCAAATAAATATTCTATATTTTTTCATTCAACCATCCAGTAAATCCAGTAATCAATAGCGTGCAAGCAATTGACCAATAAACACTCTAGGCGCTGGTCATCCAAGAGAAACAAGAAATGAATCTCCACCTCCAGGAGTTTCCATTCTGTCCCACTTGTTTTTACCCACTTTTCCTGTCCTTGCAAGCACCAGGTAGGACAGACAGAAAATCTCCTAAGATGCGTTCACAGTACTCGGAGTCATTGAGCAAGGAAGTGAGTTTCCTTCAACTCTCTTTCTCGGAGCCCAGCCACTGAGCATCACGGCTCTAAACAGCTGAACCTATATATTAAAGCAGCTGTAGATTAAGTATCAGCACAGATAGATGGGAGGGTGATGTTGGAGGGGGGGTGGAATAATTACTAAGAGGTATACAAATTAAGGAAATAATTCTCTAGCATTTTAAATTAAAACCTGCAACCCAAGAAGCTTGTTAATTTCAGCTCTGGTGAGTGGTTCTGTCACTACTTGGCTTCCTGCTGCCTAAGCACTGTCTGAAGTGGCTGGCTTTGATTTTTTCCTAATTTGCAACATACTCTGGCTTTGGGTAGCAAGTGGGTAATTACAGCCAGACTGAAAGCCAAGGCAGAAGCAGATCCATGGTGGAGCTTCACAAGGGGCAGAAGGCTGGAGAGAATCTGGGGGCTCTCCTCAGGACCCTCCTCCATATGCATAAAGAAGCATCCAGAGGATGAATCCGTTCAGAAAGAGATGAGCGGCCTTGAAAGTCAGCACACTGGGTTGTGAGATACTGCTATGATCATAAAACAATAACGTGTCAGAGCTGGACCTTAGAGATCACTAGCCTCATTTAAGAGGCGAAACAACTGATGCTCATTGAAGGGAAGAGACTTCCTGAAGGTCACATAGATGCTTTTTTTGCCTTCTTTGTATCCTAAGTGCTGAGCGCAATGCCGGGCACAGGCTAGTCAATTAGTTGAGTCTGATTCTTCATGACTCCATTTGGGATTTTCTTGGCAAAGATGGTGAAGTGGTTTCCCATTCGCTTCTCCAGCTTATTTTACAAATGAGGAAACTGAGGCAAACAGGGTTATGTGACTTGCCTGGGAGCACACAACTAGTAAATATGAAACCAGATTTGAACTCAGATCCTCCTGACTTCAGGCCTGGCACTCTAACCACTTTTTCACTATAGTTACCATTCCTGGCATATACCAAATGAGTAATACTTTTTTTTTTTTTTTATCAATTGACTGACTACATGGAAGAAGAGAGAAGGAGGTGAACTCTAGATAGCCTTAAATTGTCATCGATCCTTTGGTTTGATCCCCTTACCCCAATCAGTGCTCAAACCCAGAGATTTGGACAGCTCCTTCCACTTGACTATGCTTTATGCCCCCTTTCTAGTGATCAGTGCTGGAAATCAACTCTACCCAGATTGGGACTTCTGATAAAGGTAAGGGACCTATCTCCTTAGAGGGGTTTGTTGCTTAAATGTGCTCTCTAAGCTGTGGAACACACATAGAGGGGACTTGACGAACTCAGTCCAGCCCAACCAAGCAATCAATCAATGAGCATTTATTAAGTGTCTACTGCATGCCAGAGTGTAGAAATGACTGGAGATCCAAAGAAGAAAGAAAATAATCCCTGTTTTCAAGAAGCTCACATTCTAATGGGGGAGAGAACAAGTAAATAACTCAAAAGGCACACAATAGGTAAAAAGTAAGGAAAATAACCTTAACAAGGGGAGATAAAGTGACAGAAAGGACCAGGAAGGCTCTCGTTCCAGTTGAGTCTTGAAAGCAGCCAATGATGTTAAGAGGCAAGGAGAGAGAGTTCAGCAGGCATAGGGAATGGACAGTGAGAATAGCTGAACAAGAATGATGGAGCGTTGTGTTAGCAACAGCAAGGAAATCAAGGCTGCAAATCCTCTTAAATACTCCACTGTATACCATCTTCATATAATCATAATAGTGGAATAATTAATAATAATAATAATAACAGCTTACCATGTCCCTAAGCACTTTACAGTCATCTCATTTAATCCACACAATAACCGTGGGAGGTTGATGCTATTATTATCCCCAGTTTATAGATGAGGAAACTGAGGCAAAGAGGTTCAATGATTTGCACAGAATTACACAAAATTCTATTATTATTCTCCTTTTACAGATGAGGAAACTGAGACAAACAGAGTATAATGACTTGCACAGGATCATTTAGCTAGTAAGTGTCTGAGGAACAACACAGACAATTCAAGGAATAAAACATCTCTGATAAAGTCTGATATTCCAAAATAAAGAATTGAGGTAAATATCCATTAATCAACAAGTATTTATTAAGCACCTACTATATGCCAGGCACTGTAGTAAGCACTGGAGATGTACAGATAAAAGTTGACAAGTCCCTGCCCTCAAGGAACTTGCAATCAAACCAGAGAAGACAATATAAACATATGTCAGCATATATAGGAATAGATAAATAGATGCAAGATAATTGTGGGGGATCTGCTTAGGGGATGAGAAAAGGCTTCATATGGAAGATCATACTTGAGCTGGATGAAACTAAAAGATATATAATACAGAAGATTCTTGTTCAAGTATAGACTGGACTAGATGGCCTCAAAGAACTGTTTCAGTTCTGAAGGAAGTCAGCATTTATCAAGAGGCCATTTTTTACAATTGAAAAAGTCCTGGTTCTGAAGTCAAAGGAGCTGGGTTCGAATCCCACCTCATTCAATTAATAAACACGTATTAAGCGTCTACCTTGTACCAAAACACTGAAGATACAAAAAGAGGCAAAAGATGGTCCCTGTCTTCAATGAGCTTACAATCTAATGAGGAGACGATATGCAAATAAATATATACAGAACGGATGAGAAATAATTAACAGAGGAAAGTCACTAGAATTAAGAGGGGTTAGGGAAGGCTTCCGGTAGAAGATGGGATTTTATTGGGATCTAAAGGAAGTCAGGGAGCCCGACCGGGAGTTGAGGAGAGAGGATGTTTCAGGTGTGGTGGTCAGTAGTAAATTGTGTAATAAATTGGATAAATTACTTCACCTCCCTCACCCTCAGTTTTTCTGTCAGTAAGATGAGAAGATAGGACTAGATGGCCTGTGGAATCGCTCCCAATTCAAAATCCGATCTTTTACACATTCTGGAAGCAGCTTCAAGCATCCTTTTATTGATCATGTAAAGCTTCAAAAAACCTCTCTCTGATTGAGTCTGTTGTTGTTTTTTGTTTTTTTTTCCATTCATCAGCTTCCTCTGTTCTAAGCAAATAGCTGCTCTTGCCTAAGCCCTCACTCTCTCTGCTCTTTTCTGGAGATTTCTGGGATTCCCCCTGCCCCGAGATTAAATAACACCGGCTTCCCCTGGCTAACTTTTTACACCTTCCTGCTCTAGAGAAGGAAAGAGCCTCAAGGACACCTAGTTCAATCTGCTCATTTTACAGATGGGCAAACTAAGACCCAGAGATGTGAATTGGCTAAAAGTCACAAAGGTAGCAACTAAAGAAAGCCAGGATTTGAACTTGGGTTCTGTGAGTCCTTCACTGTGCTGCCTGCCTGCATGAAATCTCACCTTGCTAAAAATTCATGTTTCTCATCTGTGTGTAGTTTGGCTCCCCACCAAGGTCAGTGGGGGATGGGAAGTCTTCTGCTGCTTGCTACTTATGGAAAGTGTTTCTGAGGAGAATACTGATGGATTCTCCTGCAGTGTGTAAGGGGAGGAGTTAGTGTAAGGGAGAAAGTCTTCATTTTTGGAATGAGGGGAAAGGGGGAAAAAGAGAGAGAGGGAGAGGGAGAGGGAAGAGGAAATGGGGAGAGAGACAGAGACAGAGAGAGAGAGAAAGAGAGACAGAGAGAAAGAGAGACGGGGGGAGAGAGAGAAAGACAGAGAGAGATACAGAGAGAAAGAGAGAGAGAGAGAAAGACAGAGAGAGATACAGAAAGAGAGACAGAGAGAGAGAGACAGAAACAGAGAGAGAGAGAGAGAGAGAGAGAGAGAGAAATCAAAATATGCACACATATGTATATCTTCACTCTTGTGTACATTCTGGGTGTATTCTAATCTGTAGAACTTCTTTCTACTATCTACTTAGATAAGTAGGTTTACTCGTTATTGGCTTTTTTTTTTTTTTAATGATTTTTGTGTAACTAGCATTTGATAGGAAAACATCAAAGTTGCATGTTGAGTAATCTCTCCCTTAAAGGGGTTGTCACCAGGGAAAGTAGTGACTTTTTGGTTTTGGACCTACAGAAGTCATACCTCTAGAATCAATAGTATTTAAAGAAACAGATGTTACTCTAGTCCAGTACTCTCCTCTTTTAGAAATGGATAGCTATCTCCTTCTTCTCCGCTCTAGGCAGGAATTCATTTTCCTTAAAGTGTGGTGGGTATGATCCCAGAATTATTCATCTCTATTCCTATGACCCATCTATAAATTCAGGCAACCCATGTGGATATACACGTCTTATGTTGGCAAGGTTATGTCACTGGATTGCTTCCTGGTATAAAGTTGTCAGTACTTTCTATTAACAGTTTCTATTAACAGGACTGGTTGCTTGTTACTAAGGAGGCGAGTCACCTCTTCTTTCTTCTTCCACTTATCTCCAATACAAATGACGAGAAGTGAAGGAAAAAGCAAGAAGCTGGATGTACCAAATTATAAGAGCAGCCTCTCCCTGGGATGATTTTTGACTCCTTCATCCTGGTGGTGTGGCTAAAAGGTCATTATCTCAAGACAACCTTCCTGGATGCCTCTTTCTTTGTTTCTCGGTCTCCTTCCTCTGTTTGACCCATCCTGACCCCTGGGAGTTCCAAGTTGGCCCTTAAACCTTATTTTATATGACCCAGAAGACATCAAAATGAAGACCATGCTGTTTAATGCGTCTCTGGCCTGATTGGTCCATCCGTAGAAAAGAAATGAACAGTAATACCTGAGCAGCTAAGTAATGAACTGGAAGGAGTTGGAATGGGGAAGACCTGATTTCAAATCTTGTCTTTGATATTCATTAGCTTTGTGATTCTAGGAAAATTACCTCACCTTTTTAACCTGTTTCCTCATCCATAAAAGGGATATAAAAATTGCACCTCTTTTCCTGAGTTGTTGTGAGGATCAAATGAGTTAACATATAGAAATTATTTTGTAAGCCTTAGAGTGCCATATAAATGCTAACTGCTACTATTATTGTTATTATTATCATCATTATAATAACTTCCTTCAAGTATCAGTCCTGCTATGTAGCCGACTGGAACAGCTAAGAAAAGCTAAAAGGGTTCCAGAAAAGCACATGGGCACAGGAGTCAGACCTCCTTATTCCTGTGTTTCATCCAGTACTTGATGTACAGTTGGTGCTAATAAATACTTATAATATAATATAATATAATACAATACTAATAAATACTGGTTGATTGTTTGACCAATTAGAATATTGAAAGTCCAATGTACTTCCCACCATACTCCTCTGGCGCCTGAGAGTTAGCAAGAACAGCTGCCAGCAAGTGAGTTAACTTAGGTGAATCTGTGAGTTCAATATCAAAGTGAGTTCATGGAGAACTATAAAAGTGAATAAGTGTCACGATTGTTTTCTCAATTGACACTTTCAAATGAATCACAGGAATTATAGTATCACGGGATCATAGATTTCTTGATGGAAGGGACCTCAGAGACCCTTGAGTTAGACACCCCCTTTTATTATGTATGAGGAAAAAGACAAAATTAGTGAATTTGGAGATGAAAGAAATTTCAGAATCTGTCTGGCTAAATTTCCCCATATTGCAGATAAGGAAAAGGAGACCCAGAGAGGTCAGTTGACATTGGTCACATTGGTAATGCACAACTTGAACCCCAGGTCCTCTAACTCCAGAACTAATGTGCCTACTATTTCCAACCAATTGTTCAGTCCAACAGGACATGGCACTGCTTGGTGGCAGGTGTTACATTGCATAGGCTGCCTTGTTCTCATAGTTCCCCGGGAGCCCAGAAGCTCCAAGTACTCAGACATGATTGTGGGGGAGGTTGATCTCCTTGTACTTCCTGCCAAGAACAAGGACTTCTCCCCAGCAGGCCTGTTCCCATGAAGCAGCCTGGCGTCTGGGAGTCTGAAAGGAAGGTGGGATTCAGTAACTCCCCCAAGCAGAAAGCCAAGGAAACTCCAACTGGCTTTCTGAGACTTAGCGCAGCTGCTCCCTTCGCCTCCACACCATCTCCCCATACAGCAGAATCTCCTGGAACACAGCAGACCTCTGCAAAAACAAAAGATTCCTATTCCACCTTCCTCTACAGTAGGGATTCTAGAAGAAGTGACATCTGGAAAAAAGAGGGGACAGGGTAAATCAGGGCTGTACCCATGGACCTCTGAGATCTGGGAATAGGAGCTTTACAAATCAGAATCTTTGATTTGGAAGTGACCTTGGAGGCCACCTAATCCAACCCAAATCTTGACAAGAATCCCCTCTATCATATCCCTAAAAGATACTATTCACCTTCCAAATGAAGACTCCAGTGATAAATAATTCACTACTTTCCAAAGCAGCCTTTTCATCTGGATCCTTTCAAATGGTTTGGAAGCTTTTCCTTCCATTGAAACTAAATCTAGTTCCCTGAAATCCATTACAATTGGTTCTGCTCTTTAGGGCCTACTAGAACCCAGATAAACCCACTCCTGCTTGATGGCCCTTCAGACACTTGAAGACTAGGTATCCAATCCCTATTACCCAATGCTGAGTCTTCTGTGCTAAACTTTTATTAAGTTAATCCCTACATAAAATTTCCTTCACAATTTGGGTCACACCATTCCTTTGGACAGGCTGCAGTGTGTCCGTGGCAACTGTTGTGCCACAGTTTCCTTTTGTTATCCTGCCTCAGTTTCCCTAAATTGTTCTGCCTCGGTTTCCCTAAAATGTTCTGCCTCAGTTTCCTTAAAATGTTCTGCCTCAGTTCCTTGAATTGTTCTGCATCAATCCCCCTGGTTGCAACCCCCTGCTTTCCTATTCATTAGATCTGACATAGGGCTGTAGAGATCTGGCCATTCTGACATTCCAAAAGATAAAATTCTAGATGTCCCATCTCAGATACCTAATTGACATCCTCAATCTCTAAGTTCCAGACTTTCTGTCTCTAACTAACTACTCCCAGTTTATCAGAATTCATGGTCTTACCCCCCAACCTGTCAGAACCGGATTGATGGTCCCTTCTTGGAAATTCCTGCTCACCAGAGTTTGGACTCCACCCCCTGCCTTTGTCTTAGAGCCCTGATCTTAGAGCCACACATATAAAAACCATTGGAATCTCACATTTGATGCTGCTGCTGCTGCTGCTAAATGCTTTGAGACATCAGCCCTGGGACTAAAATGGATCCTTTGGTCCCAGAAAATCTCTCCCTCTCAGAAATCCAAATAAAACATTAAAAACTCTCTCATCTCTATCTTGCCTCAGTTTCTCTGGCATTACACAACCAGTCAATTGGATATCATTCACTAAATCAATGATTTTTAAAGCACCTACTATGTGCCAGAAACTGTGCTAAGTAATGAGCATAAGATACTTCACTAGGTGCTGGAGATACAAAAATAAAACAAAACAATCCCTGCCTTAAGGAGCTCACTTTCTTTTGGAGGAAACAATTTAATTATTTAAGTTTATACAACACATTTACATTACACACTTACACTTAAATTTATGTGACAAATCTATGTGCATGTAAAATGATGCAAACATTATATGTGAATACAGAATAAAAATAATGAGGCGATAGCATTTGTGTCGCACTGTGAAATTTTGCAAAGTGCCTTACATTTGTTATTTTATTTGGTCTTAATATATTCAACATGCACCAAAGCAAGACATAGACAAAAGAAATTAATGAGATTACAAATAAGGAAGCACTTCTGCAGAGTGAATACAATGTCATTTCAGGAAGAGAAAGGGGAGAAAACAAAAAAGGCAGAGGATTGAGATGGACTCTTGGAGGAGGTAACATTGGAACTGAGCCTCAGAGGGAGGATGGGGTTTACAAGAGGCAGAAGTGAGGAGGGAGAGAATTTCATACGTTGAATATAGTCTCTGGAAAGGTATGCATGAGATGAGTTGAAGAAAGAAGAGTAAGAAGGATAGGTTGGGCTGGAAAGTAGAAGGCAAGAGGCGGGAGTACTATGTAATCTTGAAAAGTAGGTTACACCCAGATCATAAAAGGGTTTAAATACCAAGTAGAGACATTGGTATTGAATTTTAGAGGCAACAGGGAACCATTAAAACCTCTTAAGCAGGGGATTGATGCAATCAGACTTGCATTTGGGGAATATCAATTTGGCAACTGTGTGGAGGATGGGTAAGAGAGTGGGGAAGGATTGGAGTCAAGATGCTCCAAGATTCAAATAGGATGCTATTATAATGGTCTAATAATATTTGTCAGTTTCTCATCTATAAAATGGGGATACATTGGAGAAGGATATGGCAAACTACTCCAGCAACTTTGCCAAGAAACCCCCATGAACAAGTCTATGGGGTCACAAAGAATCAGACACAATAGAATGAATGAACAACAACAGTAGTACTTTAAGGTTTACAAAACACTTTGTAAATATTATCTCATTTGATCCTTACAACAATTGTGGGGATGGTGCTATGATTATCCCCATTTTACAGATGGAAATTTGAGGCATATAGAGTTTAAATAGTCCCGATTCACACAATTAAAAAGTTTGAGGAAAGATTTGAACTCAGTTCTTCCCCACTTCCCTATCCATCAGTCTATGCCATCTGGCTTTCTAAAAAAGAAGTGATAAAATCTTGAACTAAGGGGAATATTGGATAAATGGAGAGGAGACAGATGGAATAAATGTGGAATCAATGAAATTTGAAAATTGATTGGCTATGTCCCCTCTAAAATAGCCCTCAGAATTGAAGATAATATTCTAATTGTTATTTAAGCAGGTTAGTGTACATTGGAACAATTTAATTTCTTCATTTTAGACATTGTGATTCTCTTAAAGGCTTACTAACATTCCTTACTTGTGTACCTCCCACCAGCCTCAGAAAACTCATGCCATTAACTTCAAGGTTCCACCTCATCACCCAGCATGTCTGCCCTAACCCAGAAGCACATATAGATGGCAGAAGTAAGAATGAGCCAGAAGTCTTGGGTTAGCAATATGAAAAATTCTAGCCAGAATCTTAGGGTTCTGAACTAAATCTCCTTTCTAGGATATCAGCTCCTCCTTGCAGCCAATTCAAGGGAAAGTCACCTTCATTCCCAGAGTTTTCACCTGTCATTCATTTCTAGGCTTCAATTATGACTGTTTACATTGAGATTTTATGAATTATCTGAAGCCCTAATTATTATGAGAACCCTATGTTCAGAATTGAAATATTTAGGAGGAAGAAATTTTAGGGATCAGATATCTAACCTTTTATTTTACAGATGAGGAAACTGTTCATTTGTCTCCAGCATTGCTTCTAAATGTTTTCTTTGGTTTGAATGTTGTGGCCAGGGTACACGGGAGAAAAACAAAGGGTGCAATGTTTTTAATTGTATCAGTGCAGAATTTAAAAATCCAGGCATGCACTTAGCTGTGGTTCTGGGAATATTCATGATTTTACTGAACCTGAGGCCTTCTACCTCCCCCTTCTCACCCCACTCCCAATCCTATCTTATCCAACCAGATCTGCTTTTTTACCTGCAGTAATCCTCAGGATCATTTTCATTAGCAGGCTGAAATTTCTCTGTACAAGGGGTTTCTCCAAGGTTTTCTCCAAGCTCACAATTCACTTTCCTCTCAGCTCAGCAAAAGCTTTGCTAGCAGAGAGTTAATGGCCCCAACTCTCTGCAGGCTGCTCTTTGGGAGCTTGTAGAAGATGAGATCTGCTCTTGGGAGCCATTGTGTGTTTGTTCAGGCTCTGGAACAAAGGATTCTTAGAGTCTGGGATAAAACCAACAGATATGCACAAGGGCAATGTCCCTTGCTGCCCCCTGCATCCCCTGAGTGCCTTAGATTGAATTTCTCCCCAATTCCTGGGAATTCTCAGCTGCTGGAATACAGTGATTCAGAGAAAAGAGTGTTTGATTTGGGGTCAGAGAATGGGGCTTCAAATCCTATTTCTCACACTGACCTCTCTAACTCTCCTTAAGCCTCATTTGCAAAATGAAGAAGTTGGACTAAATAGCTCTGAGATCCTTTCCTGTTCTTGATCTAGGAACTGGAAACAAAGCAAATACACATTGATAGGCAATAGAGAAACAAAAGGGGGCACACGGATTCAAAGCAATCCCAATAGACTTCTGATAGAAATAACCATCTGTATCCAGAGACAGAATTATGGAGACTGAATGTGGATCAAAGCATAATATTTTCACCTTTGTTTGGTGTTATTGTTGCTTGTTTGTTTTTTTCCCTCTTTCTCATTGGTTTTTTTTTTCTTCTCCCCTTTTGTCTCATTTTTCTTGTGCAGCATGACAAATATGGAAATGCGTTTAGAAGAATTATACATGTTTAACCTATAATGGATTGCTTGCTGTCTAGGGAAAGGGGAAGGGGCATAGGAAGGAGAAAATTTTGGAACACAAATTTTGCAAAAGTGAATGTTGAAACCTATCTTTGGGTGTATTTAAAAAATTTAAAAGCTATTATTAAAAAAATAAAAAATGAGTCCATGAATGGGATGGAATCTTACAATGCAGTAAGACAGGATAAGTATAAAGAATATAGGGGGACATGAGAATACCCATATGAAATGATACAAAGTGGAGTAAGCAGAATGTGAAAAATAATGGACAATAATTATAACAATGTAAACAACCACAAAAAGCCCTACCTTAAACCAAAATCCCTGAAACTAAATGCAGGGAAATGATAAGAGTTATGAGTTTACCTCCCTCCCTTCTTTGCAGAGATGCTGGACTGTGGTAGTAGAATTGTGTGTGTGTGTGTGTGTGTGTGTGTGTGTGTGTGTGTGTGTGTGTGTGTTATTTAGCTCCTATGTATTTTCAGCTGGTGGCACAGTGGACAGAGCACCACACCTGGAGCCAGGAAAATCCGAATTCAGACTCAACGTCAGATACATACCAGTTATGTGATCCAGGGAAAGTCACTTCACTTGGGTTAGCCTCAGTTTCCTCAACTACAAAATGGGGATAATAATTGCACCTCTTTGCCAAGGTTGTTGTGAGGGTCAAATAAGATATTTGCAAAGAATTGCCTAGCATATGGTAGTACTTTGTTGTTGTTTAGTTATGTCCAACTCTTATGACCCTTTGAGGTTTTCTTGTCAAAAATACTAGAATGATTTGCCATTTCCTTTTCCAGCTCATTGTATAAAGGAGGAAATTGGGGCAAATGGAATTAAAGGACTTGCCCGGGGTCAAACAACTAGAGACTGAAGCTGGAAATGAAGTCAGCTTGGTGTTCTATCTACTGTACTATTTAACTATCCCAATAGGTACTTAATAAATACTTATTACCCTCCTCCCTGCTAATATATTAGTTAATTTTGGTGAACTGTTTTTCTCCAATCTTTTTTATTTTATGGGATGGTTTGCCAGAAGAAACAAAAAAGGAATATACTGGAAATGGAAGTGATATAAAATTAAAATGTAAAATATAAATTTAAGTAGAAAAAAGACAAAATAAAGGGACTGATTATCCTATAGCTCGTTTGAAATATTTAGTTTTCATTATTGTTCTATAGGAAATGGTCAACAGGATGACTTTAGAGAGGCCTGGAGAGATTTACATGAACTGATGCTAAGTGAAGTGAGCAGAAACAGGAGATCATTACCCATGGCAACAAGATTATACGATAATCAATTCTGATAGACTCTTTTCAACAGTGAGATAATTCAGACCAATTCCAATAGATTTGTGATGGAGAGAGCCATCTACACCCAGAGAGAGGACTGTGGGAACTGAGTGTTGTTTGACTGCATTTTATTTTCTTACTCATTTTTGTCCTTTTTGATCTGATTTTTCTTGTGCAGCATGATAATTGTGGAAATATGTGTGGAAGAACTGCATATGTTTAACATATATTGAGGGGCAGCTAGGTAGCACAGTGGATAGAGCAAGAAGCAAACAAAACAAAACATATATTGAATTGCTTGCCATCCAGGGGAGGAAAGAAAGGGAAAAAATCTGGAACTCAGAGTTTTGAAGGATGAATGTTGAAACATATCTATGACTATGTTTTGAAAATAAAAAAGCTTTAATTAAAAAAATATTTAATTTTCAACCCTTGTCTGGTAAAGGAAGTCTCTTTCACCCAGGGAAGAAGGGATTGGGAGGCATACATATGACCAAGGAATATTAGTAGACATATAGTCTCTGATTCCAAAGGAACCTTGCTGCTTTGTGCTTACTTTGAGACTGTTGCTAAAGGCTTAGCTCAATTTGTAATTTTTTTATCTAAAACTGTACCACCCCAAACATTAGAGGGCCATTCAGAACCCATTGCCTACCTGGACCAAGTGGTTTCCCAGAGATCCAGTTACTTATGCATGCTTATTTTTTGACACCAAAACAAAGTAGGGACCCTAGAATGTCAATGAGATAGAAGACAGACATGTGTAACCATAGTACATATGTGACTGGATCAAGTCATACCTCCAATACCTCAAAGACACTGACATACACTAGTTTCAACATGAGTAGCATATTATTTCTGCTTATTATCATAGAACTACTTCTCCTTCCATCTTCTGATCATCTATTTACTTCTTTGGGGACATCTATTTCTCTATATCAATAATAATTTATTGCCAAGCACTGTACTAAGTGCCAAGATATTAGACTCTGATAGAGTGAAATAACTAGTAAGCCTCTCCTTAATGAAAGATGAATAAAATTCTTTTTGGATATTATCTAAGAGCTCTCATCCAAGCAGCCTACAGTCTCTAGGCTAAGAATGAGTTTTTTGGCTTATTTTTCATCTAACTAAAAGATCAGGGCCCCAAATAACTATCTAACTTGGTGTTAGACAATTCCCTCTCACATCCATAAATCTGATTGTAAGTCTGTAGCCTCAAAACCAATGGACCTCACTCAACAAAATTACCCAATGTTCATGTGGTGACTAGGTCTATAAATCTTCTCTCAGTTCTGATATGTTCTCTGAGTGGTATTCAAAAGGGGCAAGCACAAAATGGTGCTATATCTTTGACATAGATAGATTAAAAAAAAGGAAGGAAGAAAGGAAAAGAAAGAAAGGGAGAAAGAAAAAAAGAAGGAAGGAAGAGAGAAAGAAAGAGAGAGAGAGAAATTGAGAGAAAGAGAGAAAGACAGAAACAAAGAAAGAAATTGAGAGAAATAGGAAAAGAAAGAAAGAAAGAAAGAAAGAAAGAAAGAAAGAAAGAAAGAAAGAAAGAAAGAAAGAAAGAAAGAAAGAAAGAAAAAGGAAGGAAGAGAGAAAGAAAGAGAGAGAGAGAGAAATTGAGAGAGAGAAAGACAGAAACAAAGAAAGAAATTGAGAGAAATAGGAAAAGAAAGAAAGAAGAAAGAAAGAAAGAAAGAAAGAAAGAAAGAAAGAAAGAAAGAAAGAAAGAAAGAAAGAAAGAAAGAAAGAAAGAAAGAAAGAAAGAAAGATTGACATACCAATTTGTATCTACCGGCCAACAATAAAATTACTGCTTGATGCTTAGGATTTTGGCCAACATGAACATGTTGTTCTCTCTAGATATAGATTCTCCATAGAAGACTAATCCAATACAATAGAGGCCTTCCCATAGGCATTTTTATATTTTGTGGCTGCCAATGCAGCATATAGTCCATCTCTGTTCTTCATTATTCTTTTAACATGTCCAGTCTATTTCCTTCTCTGATCAAACATTTTCTTATACCACTTCTTGAGTATAGATCATCATTGGAAATGTGCTACACATGCTTGTTCCCACCATGTGCTTCTCCACTATTCTTGGGTTCATGAGTAATTTTGAGGCCATATTGTGCTGCAAGTGCAAATGAACTTAGAATCCAAGACTAGTCACAGATCATCAGCAGGATAGGAAAGCAACCCCCAGACTTTTGAGAATTGCCTGTAAATGAATTCTAAGTAGTCCTTAAATGCACACACACACACACACACACACACACACACACACACACACCACACAAAACAGCTGTTTTCCTAGGGAGAGAGAATTGGAGTTTTGAACATGAGACCTGAGTCAAAGTCCCAACCCTGCTTTTTATTAGCTGTAAAATTCAAGCCCTGACTCCAGTTTCCTTGTTTCTAAGAATGGGAGTAGCAATGTACTCCCTACCTCTAAAGATTTTTGTAAGAAAAGCACTTAATAAACTCTAAAAATAGAATTGTTAACAAGTACCGGAGCAGAACACATTGGGGCCATGCATGAAAAATGACTTTCAAGTGTTTTCTCATTCCCGGTTTCTGCAAGAAGCAGCCAGCATTATGTTTCTTTTAATGCTGGTGGACTATTATCAGGTGCTTTATTTTATGCAGGTACACCCTGCAAAATGTATCTGCATCAAAAAAGGCCCTGTGCTCCATGAGCAAAACAGAGCTGTAGTAGCTCAAAAGAAATGCAAGATGCACAAGTTTAGAGAACCCACCCCATATGTTCCTAAGGACTATTTGTGCTCGATCTGTGGCAGAGAATTCTAAGCTCAAATTCATCTGATCATCCACAGACAGACGCACTGTAACTTGACTCAACACAAGGGTGCCATTTTGAGCCTCCTTAAGAACTAAGGACAGCGACCAACCAACCAACCAATGTCAGACCAGCCCACTAAGCATCCATACAGCACTTGGCCAAGGTGCATCTAATGTTAAAGGTAAGACTCCAGGGAGGCAGAGGTTGTTCTTTGTCTTAACTAACTGTTGTATGTGGCTTTGGCTGCTGAAATTCCAATGAAAGGAGTCAGGCTCTTATATGGTCTACCCAGGTATACTTGCATGCCTTCTATAACTCACACAGAACCCTACATCAGAAAATGGTGCCCATCTAGGAGCAGATCTGTTGACATGTTTGGGAAAGCCAACATATTTGACCTTCCATATTGGAATTTGATCCATGTCAATGGTGATGATCATCCTGTTATAGAAAGGAGAGCTGTGGGGCAGCTAAGAGGCACAATGGAAAGAGCACCAGCCCTGAAGTCAGGAGGACCCGAGTTCAAATCTGGTCTCAGACATTTAACACTTCCTAGCTGTGTGAGCCTGGGCAAGTCACTTAACCTCAATTGCCTCAGAGAAGAAGAAGAAGAAGAAGAAGAAGAAGAAGAAGAAGAAGAAGAAGAAGAAGAAGAAGAAGAAGAAGAAGAAGAAGAAGAAGAGAAGAAGAAGAAGAAGAAGAAGAAGAAGAAGAAGAAGAAGAAGAAGAAGAAGAAGAAGAAGAAGAAGAAGAAGAAGAAGAAGAAGAAGAAGAAGAAGAAGAAGAAGAAGAAGAAGAAGAAGAAGAAGAAGAAGAAGAAGAAGAAGAAGAAGAAGAAGAAGAAGAAGAAGAAGAGAAAGAAAGAAAACAAATGAGAGCTATGAAATGAAATCACCCACTGATTAAAATCAACAAAATCATCCAGAGACAAGAGCCTAGAATATACAATCTCTGGAAATTTGTTGAGTTCATAATTTAACAAATGTATTAGGCACCCACTCTGTGCCAGTGTTGTGCTAAAAGCATCCCAAACTTCCCCGACAATTCTTGCCCTTGAGGAACTTACATTCTTCTCAGAGTATACACTAATACACAAATTTTGTTGTTTGTTTTTGAGTTTTTCCAAACATATCAGACTCTGTGACTCCTTTTGAGGTTTTTTTGGGGAAGGATTTGCCATTTTCTTCTCCAGCTGATGAGGAAACTGAGGCAAACAGGATTAAGTGACTTATTCAGGGTCACACTGTTAGTAAGCGTCTAAGGCTGGATTTGAACTCAGGAAGATGAGCCTTCCTGATTCCAATCCAAGTATTTTATCCTCTGCACCACCTAACAGTCCATATACACAAATAAATAAATTACACACACACACACACACACACACACACACAAAACCTTTCTTGCTCTCAGGTGAATGAGTATCAGAGATAGATGAAATAAGGATGCAACATTCTAAGGTTCAGAAGAACCACAGGGGAACAGTAGCTGAGCCTGGGAAGAGCTATCCCTACAGAAGAATCTATTTAATGTAGTCCAAAAATGGATCAGTCTAGCATCTGAGGTTCTGTTCTTTGAGCGAGAGAGTAACTAGTTCATTGGCTGTGCTGCACCTAGGAGTGAACTGGCTAGTGATGAGATATCTTTTGTAGTCATCATTTTATATCTGAATCTACTCTTTCCAAGGACCCAGAGATTTTATAGATGGGAGAAGATGGCCCCAGTTGGAGAGGTACTTGTAAATTTATTCTTTTTTCTATTTTTTTCTTCACTAAATAGTTTTCAATTACATGTAAAAGAATTTTTAACTACATATATATATGTATGTGTATACATATATATATATATATATATATATATATATATATTTAATTTTGAGTTCTAAATTCTCTTTTTCTCCCCTGTCTCTTCCCCTCCTAAAGAAGGCAAGCACTTTAATTTCTATTATACATATGAGGTCATGCCAAACATATTTCCTTATTAGCAATGTTGCAAAAGAAAACCAAAAATTAAAAATAAAGAAAGTTTTTTAAAAGTATACTTTAGGAACTCTGGAAGATGACTATGAACCACTACATAGAATTCCCAATTCCTCTATTTTTGTCTGCCTACATTTTTGATTTCCTTCACAGGCTAATTGTACACTATTTCAAAGTCTAACTCTTTTTATACAGCAAAATAACTATATGGACATGTATACATATATTGTATTTAACTTATACTTTAACATATTTAACATGTATTGGTCAACCTGCCATCTGGGGGAAGGGATGGGGGGAAAGAGGGAAAAAGTTGGAACAAAAGAATTTGCAACTGTTAATGCTGAAAAATGACCCATGCATATATCTTGAAAATAAAAAGCTATTTTAAAAAAGTATGCTTTAAGGGTAGCTAGATGGTACAGTGGATAGAGCACCAGCCCCTGAGGTCAAGAGGACCTGTGTTCAAATCTGGTCTCAGACACGTAACACTTCCTAACTGTGTGACCCTGGGCAAGTCACAACCCCAATTACCTCAGCAAAAACAAACAAACAAACAAACAAATAAATAAATGAAATAACAAAAATAAATAAAAAGTATGCTTTAGGGGCAGCTAGGTGGTGCAGTGGGTAAAGCGCCAGCCCTGAAGTCAAGAAAACCTGAGTTCAAATGTGATCTCAAACACTTAATACTTCCTAACTGTGTGACCCTGGGCAAGTAACTTTACCCCAATTGCCTCAATACCAACAAAAAAAAAGTATGTTTTAACCTTCATTCAGAGTTCATCAGTTCTGTCTCTGGAGGCAAAGAGCACTTTTCATCATGAGTCCTTTGAAATTGAGATGTTATTTTGATCATAGTAGCCAAGTCTTTCACAGTTGATCATCCCTACAAATTTGTTGTTGCTATTTATATATTGGTACTTGCTATTATCAGTTAATATCCCCTGTAAAATTAGTTGGTGTTTATTGTAACACTCTGTTTAATACAGTGCCTAGAACATAGTATTATAAATGCTTGGTGATGACTTAATTTATTACAAATAATATCAAGAAGATGTGGTTAAGTCATTTCAGTTGTTTCCAACTGATTCCAAAATAACCCATTTGTGATTATCTTGGCAAAGACACTTGGAATAGTGCCATTTCCTCCTCCAGCTCATTTCATAGATGAGGAAACTGAGGTAAATAGGGTTAAGTGATTGCCCAGTATCACACAGTTAGGAGACACAGGAGATGAGTCTTCCTGACTCCAGGTCTGGCACTCTATCCACTGTGTCAAATCAAGGAGATATCAATAGGTAATTAATGTTGCTAATTCCTTAGATGATAATTAGTTTAATTAAAGATTAATTAATCAGCTTGATATCGGGAAGTTACAGATAAGACTCAGAACAATATCTCTTTTAAAAAATCCTATAATTCCTCAGAGCTATCCCTTCAAATCCTGAGGGTAGATAAAGCTCTGGGAAACCAACCTAAAAGCAGATTGGGATAGGGAGAGTGAGTCCAGATTCTATGTATGAAGTACATATACAAAATATTGACAAAGTGCTGGACTAATCCCGGTGATCTTGACTTTTGTCTTGCCACTGGTTTCTGATGATTTTAGAAGAAAGAGCAAAACTAATGACTTTGTCCAGCTCTGCCTCATTTAAATCCAATTCAGATGCATGTTAAGACATCACCTCATGATGTTATTGGTGCTCTTCGAGAATGAAGAACAAACAATAATTCACAAAATAATTTCATAAGGGAACAAGAGCTAAACTAATAACTAGAAGTACCAAAAAAAAAGTCACATGAAAATAATTCAACCCTTCTGCAGAGCAATTTGGAACTGTGTCCAGAGGGCTATAAAATTGTGCATATCCTTTGATCCAACAGTGTCACTACTAGGTCTGTATCCCAAAGAGACCATAAAATAAGGGAAAGGATTCACATGTGCAAAAATGTTTGTAGCAGTTGCTTTTGTAGTGGCAAAGAATTGGACATTGAATAGATGTTCAATTGGGGAATGGCTGAATAAGTTATGGTATATGAATATAATGAAATATTATTTTCCTAAAGAAATGATGAGCAGGCTGATTTTAGAAAAGCCTAGGAAGACTTACACGAACCGATGCTGAGTGAAGTGAATAGAACCAAGAGAACATTGTGCACAATAATAGTAAGATTGTGGGATGATCAACTATGATAGACTTAACTCTTCTTAGCAAAGTGGTGATCAAAACAATACCAATAGACTTAGGATGGAAAAGGCCATCTGCATCCAAAGAGAGAACTATGGAGACTGAATGTAGGTTGAAATATAGTAATTTCAATTTTTATCTATTTACTTTTTCTTTCTTGTGTTTTTTTTTTCTTTTTGGTCTGATTTTCCTTGTACAATATAACAAATATGGAAATATGCTTATAAAAATATTGTAACATGTCTAACCTATATCAGATTGCTTGCTGTCTTGGGGAGGGAAGAAAAGAGAGAGAAAAAAAATTGTAATGTAAAATCTTACCAAAAACTATTTTTCCATGTACTTGGAAAAATAAAATACTATTGAGGGAAATTCCTTTACAGAAAACTAGGGATTCTCCAAGAAGAAAGTGTTGAGAATTGCATTTCAGACATGGTGAAACTACTTGTGCAAATTTACAATTGTCGAAGATGAAACACTGTATAAGGAGAATAGCTGGAGTGTAGAAGAGTCATGTGAACTGACTATCCTCTGGCACCCAGTTACTATATAATCTAAATTCAGTCTAATGTGTATTTACTATCCATGCCCCATTATCACCAATCAATATAACAGTTATTACTTAATGGGCAAAAATTGCAATTTGGGTTGTCCCAGATCTGCATGTTACTGCTACAGCTAATTGGTACAGAACTTATTCTGGAGCTTAATGAAAATGTAAATTCCAACACATTAATCAAACAATTATTTCTTAACCGCGAGACAGACGATCCTAAACCCAATTAAGAAATAAACAAAGTTAATCAACGCTCAGACAACGTTTGCTAATCATATATATGGAGCAAGAAAGAAATATCGGGCAATGATTCATTGAAACATCCCAAACTCCTGTCACTTGCGACGGTTTCTAATAATCCAACCTCACCGCTCCTAGGCAGCAATATCCCAATTTTATTAAAGCATTTGTTTTACGTTAGGGTCGAGTAGGCATCAGAGGACAAAAAAAAAAGATATATTACCGAGTAAGGTAAATAATTGCACCAATTTAAAACAACAGGTCTAGGGGCCGGATATAAGCTCTTGGCAACCTATTCTGGGTTTAATTAGCAAAATTTAATCCATCTCATAAAGAAAAATGAAAAGCAAAATCTCATTCCAACATAAATGTAAAGATTTCAGTAGGAACACAAAAGATATGAGACTAAATCACATATGTATTACTTTGATTGCTTGTTCTGAGCTTTCTCATAAGTTGTACAGTCCAATTGTATACATGTAGATCCTCCTCCTCCTCCTCAACTCCTGTATGCCCAGATTTGTTTAGTGGTGTTTTCACCACCCACTAAGATGGACTTTGCCACTCTACTCTAAACACACTACAAAACTACCAAGAATTTCCTGATGAAAGAAGGCTTTTATCTTCTTGTAGAGTTAAGTAAAGAGTTAAGCTTAATAGGGAAGACATAATTCATAAGGTCCTAATTCAACAGTTGTTTTCTTATACAGTAAGCACTATATAAATGTTTATTATTTTTATTATTTTAAATATTCTCCAGTAGTTACCATTCAGCCTTCTGTTCAGACACCTTCAGTTAAAGTCATTACTCAGATTGCCAGGGTTCCATGACCTCTGGCACAGGCATCCCCAGTAAGGAACAGGAAAGAGTTCCAAAGGTGTTCTCAGGGATTTAATATCATGACCTTCCTAAAATCCCAGAATTGAAGACTCCTAGTTAATAGAGTCATCAATACATCTGAGAATTTCTTCTATGGTAACCTCAGCCAGTGATCCTCAAGTCTCAGTGGGAAAACTTTTTGGGAAAGGGCATCCACTGCTTTCTGATGCAGCCCCTGCTGGGTTGTGGTTGATTCTCATGATTGAGAGATTTTTCCTTAACTCAATCTAAATTTATCTCTTTGCACCTTTCACCCAACACTCCTCTTTCTGTCTCTCTGATCAGACGACTCTCAGATGAAGGAGGGGATGTAGAACAAAGTACATCCCTCTTTCATCTAAGAGTCAACAAGCATTTTTAAGTACCTTCTCTATGCCAAACACTCTACCAGGTACTGGGGATAACAAAAAAGGCATAAAATAGTCCTTATTCTCAAAGAGCTCACAGTCCGATGGAGAAGAAAACATGAAAATTGCTAGGAAAGAAACAAGTACTTATTAAGCACCTACTCTTTGCCAAGCACTAGGCTGAAAACTTTACTCACATATAGTAGGCACCTAATAAATGTTTATTGATTTATAAATATTTTTTCACTTGATCCTCACAACAACCCTGAGAAATAGATGCTCTTATTTTCCCCATTTTACAGATGAGCCACGTGAAATGAAGAGAGATTAGGTCAACAATCAATCAATAAAGCAATGAAGATACAAAAAGAGAGGTTAAAGACAATTCCTGTCCTCAAGAAGCTTAGGTGATTTGTCAAGGTCACCTAAGTATCTGAGCAAATGTTTGAGACTGGATTTGAACTCATGTTTACCTGACTTTAGATCCAGCATTCTATTCACTGCACCACCTCCCATGCCTCTAATTAAATACAAATAAAATATATGCAGGACCCAATCAGCTGAGGGAAGGCATTAGCATGAAGGAAGATGGTAAAGAATTCTTAGAAAAAGTGAGATCTTAACTGGGGCTTGATAGAAATGAGGGAAGCCAGAAAGTGAAGCTGAGGAGAGAGAGAAAGAGCATTATGGGCATGGGGCTCGGTCAGTGAAAGGAACAGCAAAAAAGTTGTGACCACTGGATTGTAGATGTAAAGCATAAAACTGGAAATGTGGAGGACGCAGGTTATGATCGCCCTTCAAATATCTGAATAACTACCTTACTTGCTGTTCCTTAGGTACAAAATTACAACTCCCATCTCCATGTGTTTCAATAAGCAGAAAAAAAAAACCCTCCATTTTCTCAGGTCATATAGAACTCGTTTTTTTCAAATTTCAACTCAAATATCACCTGTTGCAGGAAGAATATCTGGATGCCCCCAGTTGCTGGTGCCTTCCCTTGTTCTATCTACAAAATCAGGTTCTGATATTCAATGTTTCCTTAGGAGAGAACACTTGGGACAAAAGAATAGCTAAAACATAGGACCTACCCTCAATTGAGGTTATAATCTAGTGATTCCCAATTACTGGTGACTTACTTTGTATCTGTTTTCTATTTATTTGTCATTAGGCATTAGATATGGGAGTGAGAGGGAGGAAGGAATGATGGAGGGATGAGTCCTAGATATCAGAGCGGGCAATGGAAAAGAGGATGATGTCCTTGACATAAATAGAGAATCAAATCTCTATCATGAGGAAGAGGGGATCCATGTTTAGATCTTTCAATTTTTCATCTACATGTTCTTTATGCCTTTATGTAAATCTCCTCAGCCTCCATTTACTCAAACCAAAGTGAGGAAGCTCCCAGGTCACCATTCAATTTGATTAAAAACCTCTTTCAGGGATAGAATGATTGCATTGTATAATCTGAAATTGTTCTTCATTTCCTAGTCATCTTCTCTTTAGCAGCTGTTTCTACCTGCATTAGACACCAAACAGTGAAAGTCTTAACACTCTCAGCTCCAGAACTCCTGCTCTGGAGACCTTGATGTCCTGAATGGGGAGGACCTCCAATGGCTTGCCATTCTCAAGCTACATCCCTTTACGCTTCTTTTTACTTCCTGTCCATCTTCTTGCCAATCCCATTGCTGGTATAACTGCCCTCTGATTGATGCTTCCATGATCAGCTTTCCAGTTTAGGGAGCAATACAGACATTGTTACTATAAAGGTGAGTTAGTCCATTACCCTCTGATTCCAACTTGCCATCTCTAAATATCCAAATTAAACACTTTGCCACCATTCCTTGATCTGTTTTATCTCCCAATTGAATGCACTGTGAGAGCAGGAACTGTTTTCACATTTTTGTTTTTCACCAGTGCTTAAAGTAGGGCTTGACATATAGTAAATATTTATTAAATGTCTTTTCTTTCTTTTTTCTTTCCTTTTTTTCCTTTTTCCTCTCTCTTTTTTCTTTTCTCTTCCTTCCTTAATTCCCTTCTCTTCTTTCCATTTGATTCTTTCCTTCCTTTATTTGTTTTCCCTTCCTTTCTCCTTCTCTTCTTCCTTCCTTTCTTCCTCTCTCCTTTCTTGCCTTCCTTCTTTCATTCATTTTTTCTTTTTCTTTCTCTCTTCCTTTCTTTCTTCCTCTTCTTTCTCCTTTTTCCTTCCTTTCTTTCTTTTTCTTTCTTTCTCCCCTTCCGTCCTTTTTTTCTTGCAATAGGTGTATTTTTAACTGTATTACAATATCACCAGAATCTCAGAATTTAATTTGTTGTAAAGCATCTAGGCAGTCATCTAGTCCAATCAATACCTGAAAAGAATTCATTCTCTAACATATCTGATATATGTGCCTGTCAATCTAATTTTATTTGTACTTCAACTTAAGGTGTAACTCAGAAATTTCCTGTCTTCATTTCTGATTGATCTCATCTTGACACCTAACATAAAGTCTTCATTGAAATCAGTCCAGGAACTGTGGCATGGGGGAGGGAAATAAAGGTTGTTCCTGACTGGGGAATCAGGGAAAGCTTCACAGAGGAGGGGGCAGTCTCCGAATAAGAAGAATGATCAGGAGCTATGGAACCAGTGACATTTGGCAAATCGTTTAATCTCTCTGTCCCCTCCTCTGTAAAATGAAAGTGGTTTAGTCAGATCAGCTCTAAGGTTCATTTCAGCTCTAAATGTTATGATCCTATGAATCTATGAACCTAAGCTCATAAGAGGATTTAGGATTTGACCCCTGCTTGACCTCTCCTTGACTACTGGAAACTACCCAAAACATCTCTGGAAAGTTGTCATAAGTTCCCTCACCTTGCTCAAAGTCCAGTGTCATTTTCTCATTTTCACCCTCCTCTCCCTCTCCATCCCCCCCCCCATACACACACTTTCTATTTTGTCCAGAAACTCTGAGGGTCTTCCAGATTAATATTTTATTGCCTCAGGAAAAAAAAGACAGATCAATATCTTTGGGATGGCAAATCGAGTCATCTTTTGCCTTGCTTCTTACTTAGTCCTTAGCCATTGAATGAGCATGACCTCAGACACGCTGAGACCCAGGAAAGACCTTAATTTTAAAGGCCAAGGTTAGCCACTGTATTCTAGACCATTGCCAATGCAGGCATTTGGGATTAGGGTTAGGGCAAAGGTTACAATGGACTTCTGTAAATAATAACTGTAAAGGAGAAAGAGAAAGGCTGATAATTTTGCACAGATTTGCCTCACTCAAATCCAACTCACTCAAAAGTCAAACCATTATGCTCACAATGTCATCGGTCCTATTGGAGGATGAAGGATGAACAAAAACAGCATCAGGAACATGGAATGCCAAAACTGGGAGAAGCCTTAGAACAGAGAATGCCAAACCTGGGAGTAGTCTGAGAACAGACAACAACATTTATATTCCCCTAACATTTTATGTATATTTTTAAAAATTCTGCATCATTTTTTTATTTTTCTGGATTTGTTCTTTCCCCCGTTAGATTAAACTTTCCTTAATGGCAAAACCCGAGTTACCTCTGTCTTTTGACCTCAGGACTTGTCACATGAACTTTTCTATGATAGGAATTTAATCTTTGTTGACTTCAATTTTTTTAGAGTTCCATGTCAGAATTTGAAGGTCCTTATCAATGAACTGGCAAGCATTTATTCATTTCCTTCCACGTGCCGGGCTCTATCCTAGAGGTTGAGGAACCAGAGACAAAATGACATAATTCTTGCCCTCACAAAGCTGATGAGTGAGAAAACATTTGTATTATAATATACAAAATGAATACACGGCAGTTTGGGGAGAATAAGGGCCCTAGCAGCTGGTAGGATGAGGTTGGTAACCAATGGGTAATTTAATTGGTTGAGGCTTGTGAGCAACAGTGCTAGAAATCTACAACTTCCTCAGGGTTAGCCCTAAAATCCTGAATGAGAGAATAGCAATAATTAATCACTTCTCTGGGGACCTGGCCCACTAAGATGAGTGGTAGATGGAACAGATGTATATCAAGAAAGAATGATATACATGTAATCTCATTTTACCTCTTTTGAGCAATATGTAAATGTGTGTGTGTGTGTGTGTGTGTGTGTGTGTGTGTGTGTGTGTGTAATCTCATTTTACCTCTTTTGAGCAATATGTAAATATATATATATAATCTCATTTTACCTCTTTTGAGCAATATGTAAATATATATATAATCTCATTTTACCTCTTTTGAGCAATATGTTAAAAAAAAAAAAAGGTAGTAAGGGTCCAAGTTGTCAAGTCAAATCAATAAGCTTTTGTCAGGCATGTACTATATTCCAGGTAGTAACCTCAGAGGTGAAGATAAAATATAGAGGGAAAGATAGTATCTATCCTCAGAAACTTATATTCTAATAATAAGGGATCCTGAGGCTAAGCAGTACAATCTTCCCATTTTACAGATGAGAAAGCTGAGTTTCAGGGCTGTTAAGGGCTTGTCCAAGTGAATCAATGATGGAGTTTGACCCAAGTCTCTTGTCCTCTAGTCTCGGGCTTCTTCCACAACACCATTATAAACAAATTGAATTTATCTACTAACTCTGAGCCGTTATAGGTGCCAACAGAGCACCCTGCTCCTGGATAGAAGTCTCTGCACCATCCCTGCGTGTTCATTCAAGATACTTGGGAGATGACATCATTGTTTTCTTTAATTTCTCCTCAAAGAAATAAATGACAACAATACACATATAATAAATTTAGAGCGGGAATTTCCTCTCCATGTAGAATCAAAGCACACAGAGTTAGGAAATACCTTTGAAATTTTCTCATCTGACATTTCACAGATGTGGAAACTGAGGATTGGAGTTTAAGGAACTTGCCCAAAGTCATATAGATTGTAAACATCAGATCTGAGATTCAAATCTAAAACCTTTGGTTATTTTCAAAAATCAGAGCCAGGGCGTGGAGGTAGGGTCAGTTTCATGGTAGGGCTGGAAGGGAGGCATTTTACTCCCTAATTCTCTTCTGAATTCTTTTTTGAAGTTGACATCTTTCCAACTGTTGAGATTCCCAAAAGATTCATTATTCACTCACAGCAAGAAGCAAGGGATACTTAATGTGGGTTTTATTAGTGTCTTTAAATGTTTGTGTAGCTAAAAAATGAAGGGGAGGGACGAGGAAGGTTGGGGAAAAAGAAGAGCCCATAACTTCATTATATGTATGCCTGGTACTTGAAATGAATTCTGATTTCCAATTTCATTTGCAATTTCCCTTCCTTATCTCTTCCCCTCCCTTCTTTCTTGCTCCTGTTTCTTCTTCCTATCCCTCTCTCCTTCCTTCCTTCTCTCTTTCAGCTTCTTGCCATCTTTCCTTCCCTTTCTTCCTCCTCATTCCATCCCTCCTCTTTCTCTTTCTCTCTCTTATTCTATCCCCGCTTATTCCACATCCCTCATTTCCTCTAAATAGTTTTTGCAGCTGAGAACCAGCCTCTGTTCCCTTTAGCATGCTTTTTGTATAAAACATGCATAAACATGCATTTGTAGTGCCTGAGTTAGAATATGTTTTATGTGACTTCCTCCATACCACTCTAATATTGTCATGCTGCTCTTGTCAAGGGCTATAAAACTCTAATTTGGTGAGAGGACAAAGAGCTACTAAGCCAGGGTTCCATTATCCTTTACCCCTTCCCATTCTCTCTCCAATCCCACAAGCACCAAAATTTGAAATAGTTTTTAATTCTTTTTTTTTTAAAGTGGATTGGGGCAGCTAGGTGGTGCAGTGGATAGAGCACCAGCCTGAAGTCAGGAGGACCAGAGTTCAAATCTGGCCTCAAACACTTAACACTCCCTACCTGTGTGACTCTGGGCAAGTCACTTAACCCCAATTGGCTCAGAAAAAAAAAATTGCTAGACAAGGCAACATGGGATCACAGATAGAGAAGCAGTTTTAGCATTGGGATAATCAGGCTTCAAGTCTCTGACAGAGGAGACCTGGATTCAAATCCTATAAGAGACTCTGACCCTAGGCAAGTCATAATTTCCTCATTGGTAATATGAAGGGATTACTGACTTCCAGGGATCCTTCCATACCTAAAACTATGCTCCTGGAACACACTATGGGATCCTAGGACATCCAGGGGTTTGTGCGCTTGCCTCTCAGTATTCCTAACCACTATTGATATGTATTGTTAAACTTCTTCCTTGGGAGGTTCCCCAAAAGAATGAAATCACAATAGTAGAAAATGAATTTAAAAGTATGTAGTCCTCCTTTCCCTCTCTGAAAAGGTCCGGGTGTGTAATAACCCACTTCTCTCTCTTTAAAAAAAAAAATCTTTGTTACAAAGGTTAGGAAAACTGGGGTAGAGGGAGATATTTGGAAATGAAGGTGACTCAAAAGCTACAAATAATGCTAGACTTGAAGTCATGGGACTTCCCTAGGAAGGAACCCAATAAATGTAATACACTTGGATGACTCCTTGCTCTATCTCTGTCACTCTAGACAAGTCATTTAATTTTTCTAGGCTTCCATTTAGGGGATTGCTTAGATGCACATAAAAAATGCATCTAAGATGGTTCAGTGTATAGAATTCTGAGCCTGGTATCTGCAAGATCTGAGTTCAAATCAAGCCTCCGATACTTACTAGTTGTGTGATCCTGTGTGCAGTCATTAAACTTCTGTCTACCTTAGTTTCCACAACTGTAAATTGGAGAGTCATATTAGCATCCATCTCTGAAGAGCTGCTTTGAGAATCAAATGAGATAATATTTGTAAAATATTTAGCGTGGCACCTGGCATATTTATTAAATACTTAATAAGGTCTCTTTCCTTCTGTAAAATAGAAAAATTGGAACAAATGACTTCCTCCTCTAAAATGTATGATCCCATGATCCTAAGAAAGATCCTCAGCACTTGACAGGTGAAGAAACTGAGATTCAGAGATATGAACAGACTTGACCGGGGTCACAAGGTTAAGACCTAAGGAGCCATGAAAGTGTCCAGTGTCGGCCTACCTTCTCATTCTGGAAGATTTCCCAGCCTAACCCACCCGGGCCAAAGAAATGGATAAATGATTTCTCCATGTAAATCACTGTTGACTGCCCTAATCCAGCAGCCTGTAGACTTTTCAGTTTCAATAAAATTGAGAAGCCTTTCTGGACTCATTAGGACCTTCTTTCCCAAATACTAGGCAGAGCTGCCCCATCAACACCTCTTGGAAGAGAGACAGCTACAAAAAGAAAGCCTCAAGACCCATTTCGCTGCTGTCCATTTAAATGAGTGCTGAATGGCTCACAGTCCTGGTATTTCTCTGGATTTTATCATCTGCCTTTCCGGTCCACTTAGGCCATTTGATTCATCTCTCTGATTTCATAGGAAAAAAATAATAATAACCCTCTTCCAGTCTCCCACCAAGCTAGGAGACAGGCAGGAGCCCTCCACCTCTTAAAGCAGTCCAGTGCTTAATGAGTGGAGAACATCAATATCCCTTTTCCCCATGATTAGCATTTCAAAGTAAATCCCCAGCTGTCAGCATCTCCCAGGCTGGTAGAGAGATGTTATAAGAGATGTTACACAAGCAATGATGAAATCACACCACTGCTGGCCGCCTGACTTTTCGGAAGCTCAGCACCTTGGCTAAGGCCCCTTCCCCCTTCTGTTGACTCGGTGCCAAAGTTTCAGATAAATCTCTGACTTCTTTTTGACTTATGGGTGTGGGAAAGAGCACAATCAAATTCAGGACCCAGGTCAGATCACAATAAGAGACTCAGAACCTTGAATCTTTGGGGAGGAGGGATAGAATTAGATTTTTTTTTTTTAAGGAGCTCAAGAGCAATAAATCTAGGAGGGACCTTACAAGGAAGAATGTGAGAGATGCAAGGGGCCTTAAGGCAGTCTAAGAACATGGAAATGTCCGAGCCAGGAAGGGCCTTAAAACAGGGAATGCTAGAGCTGGAAATGTCAGAACAGGAAATAGTCATGCTAAGAGGACCATGCCATGTCAGACCCGGAAAGAACTTTAGGTGGCAAAGCAGGGAGGAACCTTGGAGATCAATTATTAGAACTTCTGCATTTTACCAAAGAGAAAAGTGAGCTTCAAAGAGATAAAATCGTTTCCCCAAAGTCTCAGACTAGAATTCTTGAACCCTAATACAATATTCTTATACAACATTCCTCAATGGAACTTTGGTTTAGCTTTGCTGAGTGGGCAATCATCTGAGAAGAATAATAGCTAACATTCATATTCAGTCTACGATGTGCTGGACATCATTCCAAGCTTTATATAATTATTTTCTCATTTGATCTCACAACAACTCTGGGAGGTTAGTGCTATTTTGATCTCCATTTTTATATATGGGGAAACTGAGGCAGACAGAGGTTAAGTGATTTGCTCAAGGACAAGTAGGTGAAACCATAGATAAAGCCCTGAAATGGGAGTCAGAAAGATTTGAGTTCAAATGTTACTTCAGACAAGTATCAACTGTGTGTCCCTTCTGGATCATGATCTCATCTAAAAAAATATGATCCTATCACAGACCATCTGCTATTTAAAGATGGCCTTCATAAACTCAGAGGAATTCATCATCTTATCAGCCACTTATGTCTTCAAATACTATCTACCATGTTGTAAAGGAGTTTGTCATCTACACTGAGAAAGAGAGGGTTTGACAAAGTACAGCCGGGGATCTTGTGAGAAGCATACTACCAGGACCATAGCTTTCATTTCTATAGTGCTTTGTACTCTATATCATTAAGTCATTTGGTAATAATCCTGGTTACTATTGAAACAGTACTTATAGATGTGCTTATGTATGTGCTTGAGTAAAATCTCATTTAATGACTCTCTAACGTAGGTGATATTAGGGAAATTGAGATTGGAGGAATAAGTTGTCCAAGGTCACATAGTAAATATCTAAGGCAAAACTCTAACTCAGTAGTTCCTGACTCCAGATAAATCCCTTTGTCCACTACACTATCTAGATGCCAAATAGGATTCCCATAGAGTAGTCAGGGAAGCTAAGAACAGTAGATAGTGTTGGGCTATGAAAGGAAAGGGGGATGGAAGAAGAGGAGGAACAGGAAGTAGAGGAGGGAACAGACAGAGAGATGATGGTGATGATGATAGAGGAGGACGAGGAGGAAAAGGATGGAGGAGGAGGAAGAGGAAGAGGAGAAGAAAGAGGATGGAGAAGGAAGAGGAGAAAAAGGATGGAGGAGGAGAAAAGGGATAGAGGAGGAGGAAGAGGAAGAGGAGAAGAAAGAAGAAGAGGAAGAGGAGGAGGAGGATGGAGGAAGAGGAAGAGAAGAAGAAAAGATAATGAGGACGATAAAGATGAAGATGAAGGAGAAAAGGATCTGAGTCCCATTTTCCTCTTCTATAGAATGAGAGAGTAGACTAGTTGGTCTCTGAGGTACCCCCAAGATCTATATCTAGGATCCTATCATTCTCCCAGACTTTTCCACCCTCACCCTCCAATTCTACCTCAAAGTTTTCTTGAGGCAACTAGGTAGCATAATGAATAGAATTGGATCAGGTCTAAAAAAGCTCTGGTTTCAAATAAGGTCTCAGAAACTTCCTGGTTGTGACACAAGTCATTTAATCTCTTCAATACTCATTTTCCTCACCTGGAATATTAGAAAAATAATAGAACCTTCCTCACAGGATTGTTATGAGGATCAAAAGATGTGATTTATGTGAAGGATGTCACAAACCTTACCAGTTCTGTATAAATTTGAGCTGTTATTATTTTTTTTCTTTATTTTGCAGATGAGGTATCTAAGTTTCAAAAGTGTAAAAAGGCATTTACAGCAGGCAGCTGATAGGGCTGACACTTAAATTCTGTTCTCCTGGCTCCTGTACCACATCAATCCCCTCCACTAATGGGCAATCTGTTGTGGTATTTCAGTGCCCTCAGAACATCCCATTATTATCTCCTCCCTGGTCAGATGGTAAACAGTCAGGGAATAGCTAGACCTTTCAGCGCTAATTCTCACTCCACTTCTAACCACCCACAAAAGTACCCTCTGTATTCCTGTGTCACAACCAGGAAGACACAAGGGGCAGAAGAGGCCTGGGCAGATTTCCTTTCTCAAAAAAGCCATCTGAAAAACGGACTCCCTTCATTCCCAGTCTCTTATGGGTCTATCTCATTCCACTTAAATGTCAATCCTTTATTAAATTGATTTTGAAGCTGGGCAAAAGCTGTTGGGTTCCACCCCCTTTGCAGCAGATGTCAAAGAGAAACGTGATTCATTTTCTGCATATTTTGATACAAAAAAAAAAAAAACAAAAAACAGGAAAACTACATCTGTTCCAATTCATTGCAGAGGGGAAGGAAGCAGCCCACAGCATTGCTTGGGGTGGTTTCATATTTTTCTAGGATTTACTCCTTCTTCGATCTCTTAACCCCCTTTCCTGCACTCACCCACTCTCCCAATACTATATTTCAAATCAATCGATTTATTACTGTTATCCCTTGTATGCAACACTGCTACCATCTATCTACCTATCTACCATCTTTTGTCTTTAAACAGGCTGATTTGCTCACCCAGAATCCTCTCCTCCTCACTTCCACCTCCTTATTTTATAGGTGCCATTTTCTACATGAAGCCTTTTCTGATCCCCCTATGAGTACTGTATCCCCCCATCCTCAAACTGTAAATGCAGAGGCATTTACTCTTTATATATTCATCTGAAAACCAGGAATAATGCTAGGACCAGAATTCAAAATCTGGCTAAAGATCTGAGTTCCAGGATCACTAGGAAGAACTTGTGTGTGCTTTTAGGGAATTGCCTAACAGACTACATGAAAGTAAGATGAAATTCGGCGGCCAGAGATATCACTGAGACAACAAACATTTGAGTGCTTATATGTACCATTGTAAAGTCTCAATATTTGGATTCAAAAGATCACCTTCAAAAGTACAGTTTGGGGTAAGATTGAATGACGGTTTGTCAGAAAAGGATTTGGAATTTTACTGGATCACAAGTTTATCGTTAGGGTAATTGGGTAGTACAGTGTCCACTGTCAGTAGAGGGTCAGGATTGGAGTCAGGAAGTCCTGAACTCAAACCCAGCCTCAGATATATCTAGATATCTAGATATATATTCATGTATGTATGTATGTACAATTATATTAATAAGAATTTAAGCCCCTTGAGGGCAGGGACTGTTTTGGTTTTTTATTGTGCTCTAGAGACAAAAGGAGAGGCAATATTCTTTATAGGGAACAGAAAGTTGGCTAGTTGGACCTGGAAGCAGAAATGTAAGAGGGAGTAAAGCAAAATAAATGGCAGCCGACCAATACAATCAACAAACATTTATCAGCCACCTTTGGGCTAGACAGTGTGAAAAATACTAGAGATAGAAAGAGTTTACATTCTGTTAGGAAAAATGTGTGTGCGCGTGCGTGTGTGTGTCTGTGTATGTGTGTGCATGTGTATATTATATATCTACAAATATATTCTAATATATTGGGATCTGACTTGTCATTTCATCAGTATAGGGAGCTCTCAAAGCAGGAACTTTCTCTACCAATGATTGGCAACTGTTTTGCCGTTACCAACATTGGGAAAGACACCCCCTGAGGACGAGACACTAAGCTTCTTTATGGCTAGATATCTATGATCCAGACCATTTTTTCCCTTTTTCTTCTTTCCAAGACTCAATATCAAACATGGTAATAGTTTCAGGAGAGTCATGAGATAGCATCTTGTCCAATCCCTGATTTTATAAATGAGCAAACTGAGGCTCCCGATGGGTCAAGTGGCTGGCTTAAATCTATCTCTTTGCAAATAATGATAATAATAGCTAGTACTCACATAAAACTTTAAGATTTTCAGAGCACTTTAGATATATTTTCCTTTTTAAAGCAACAACCCTGGGAGGTAAGGAAGAACATGGGATGTCAGAGAGACCAAGTTAGAAATACATCAGCTATGTGACTCTGCAAGTCAGTTGTAACCTTTGCCTGCCTTAATTTCCCTATCTGCATAATGAGGATAATAATAGTATCTATTTCACAGGATTGTTGCAAAGATTAAATGAGTTAACAGATATAAGGAGCTTTGTCAAATTCTCAAAACCCTTTAATAATTCTAGACATTATTATGATGTCTCTATTTTATAATTGAGGGAACTGAGGCACATAAGTGACTTGCCTAGGGTCATATACTTAGTGTCAGAAAATCTTTCTGATACTCCACATCCAGCAGTCCATCCAATATCAGTAAAAGAAATAGAATTTATGCTTGTTAGAGGAGGGAGTTTCAATTTTTTTTTTTTTTTTGGTATTATTATCTCCTAACTGGGGCCAGATGTACTTGTTATTGTTGTTTAGCCATGTCTGACTTTTGTGACCCCATTTTGGGGTTTCCTCGGCAAAGATACTGAAATGGCTTGCTATCTGCTCATTTTACAGATTAGGAAATTGAAGTAAATGGGATTAAGTGATTTGCACCGGGACACACAGTTTGTAAATGTCTGAGACTGGAATGAATTTAGGAAGATGAATTTTCCTGATTCCAGTCCCAGAGCTCTATCCATTGCACCACCCAGCTACTTAATCCCTATTCCAAGGCACGTGGTCGTGCTCCCTCCCCCATGCCAATGACTTAAGTGCATTTCATCCCAGCTCAGGTTCTTCGGACCTCCTCTTTTGGCACTCCTGGAAGAACATGGAGGGAACTTCTCTGCCTTTCTTTAATTAGATTAAAAGATCTATCATGAGTGTAGAAACTAGAGAGGCATAATCCTTAGGAGGAGTTGTATTAAGTAGACTCTAGCCAAGCTGCTCAGATGTAGCTGTTGGATTGCTGAAGGCAAAAAGCATTTGTGGGGAGGCTGTAAACTCATTTTTCCCTAGCACAGAAGAGTAGGTATATGTTTTTAAACAGCCTGCTATGAGCTGCAAGATTCTGGAAAGCTGGGAACGTTTTGTTGTATCCCCAGCACCTAACACAGTGCCTGGCACAGTAGGTGCTTAATAAATATTTATTGGATTGAATCCAATTCCAGTCCATCGGGAAGAAACTAGAACTCTGTGTTTCATCTTCTTGTTCTCTTTTATCTTTAATCTCTTCCAAATGAGATGTTTGTAAAAATCACACATGCCTAGTATATAATATGTGCTATTTAAATACTTATTCCCTTTCTGCCTGCCCCTTTCCCTTTCTCCTTCCACTAGATGAGGAGATCTTAACCTGGAGTGCATGAATTTGTTTTTGCTTCAAATCAAATTGATGGCAGTATTTCAATATAATTGCTTCCCTTTGCAATCTTAGATTTTTTTTATTTTATGCATTTAAAAAGATTATTCTTAGAAGGGCTCAATGGGTTTCACCAAAGTGCCTAAGAGAACCAGGACACCAAAAAAGGGAAGAACTTTTGCAATGTGCTATGAGAGGCTCCATATTCTCTAAAAAACAAACCAAATCTTCACACAATCCTGCCTTCCCCTTAATGCTCTATCTCTGTCTCTGTCTGTCTCCCTCTCTCCTTCCTTACCTCTTTCTTTTTTCCCTCTCTTTCCCACATTCTCCTTCTTTGCATTCTCTCTCTCCCCACCCTCCCTCTCTCTTTCTATTTCTCTCCCTTCCTTCCTCTCTCTTTTCTCTCTCCCCTCCACTCTATCCTTTTTTTGGTCTCTTTTGTTTCTCTCTCCTACTCCTTTCCCCTCTGTCTCTCAACACAAGAAAATAAAAATCAAGTCAATACTCAGCATAAGAAACAACATGGCACTGATATATTTTCCCTTTGGGGCTCCTCTCCTGATTCTCCTAGTTTCTTCCTTCAATATTTCCCAGGAGCCTTCTCATCCTGGATGACCCCTGTGTCCCGAGGCCCCTTCCTCTGATTGATCAACTCCTCCTGGACACACTCTATTTTACTTTTAAATAAAGTGCTGAGGCCGGCCATGTTCGCTGTATTCTTCCTCTCACGGTTCTAGATTTCTTTTTCTACCCTGCTCCCATTTGGGTACTTTCTTCTCCTTCCCCAACCTTTTCAAGCTTCCTGTTGTCTTCCCCTTTAGAATGTAATCTCTTGAAGGGCAAGAACTTGTATTTCTGCTTGTATTTGTGTTTCCAGCTCTCAGCATAGTGTCTGATACATACTAAAGGCACGATAAATGCTGCTTGTTGACTTGTTGGTAATAGATAGAGATGGATTTAAAGTCGGGAAGACCGATTTGATTTCTGACATGGATATATATTGGTATCAATTTATATTGTAGAGGGAATTTTATCAGTGGGAGTTCCCTTATCGATAAAATCACAAACCCAGCTCCTATCCCAGAAAAATCATTTAAGGCAATTCATTCCTATGGAATTGGAAATGAAGCCTGGATTGAGTATCAGTTTCAAAGAGCGAAAGATTGCCTTGACTTGAAATCAGGGAAAACTTCCTAACCATTAGAGCTTTTTCCCAAAGTAGAAGAGCTTGCTTGAGAAGGAAGAGCTTACCTGAATGGAGTGCTTACAGCAGGAGATGACGAATGAGCACTTCTCTGGAATATTGTAAGAGGGGCGTTAGGTGCAATGTGACTTAGACTATAGATGGCCATAAGTCTCTTAGCAACTCTAACTTTTTACTATCCCACAATTCTTCCTCTAGGCTCTCCTGTGTGATGACCCCTTTTCTGCCCCTGATGACTGGGCTTTTCATGAGTCATCCCATGTGTTCTAGCCAGAATGATGAAATCCAAGGAGAGAGATGGAGACAGAATCAGAGAGAAAAACTGAGACAGAGACAGAGACAGAGACAGAGAGAGACAAAGGAGAGAGAGACAGAGATAAACAGAGACAGACAAAGCTGATATCATCAGGTTAATGATTATGTCTAAATTATTCTCCATCCATCCCAGTTAATCCAGTGAATGGAACATTAATACCTCTATATATTGTTATTACACAACAACCCGGGATCAGTTAAATTCATAAAGCTGAGTTCCCTAATAGAAATCTTTCTTGGGGCTGAATCCCCATCTGCCATTCTCCCACAGACAATGTTTTAGACCTACATTGGGACCTTTGCCACCAGACCTCAGGGCTTCTGAATAACAGACACCAGTGCCCCCCTCCCCCTTTCCCCAACTGAAAATCCTGACTGGGGGATGATTTCCATCTCATTTCATTCCAGTCTGTTACTTTTCATTTACCACTGACATCTGATTTATTTATCTGTTTATGAAGCAAGCAGCTTAGCTCAAAGCTACAGGGATGTGCAGTTGATCAAATACCACCACGCACGGCATCTTCCACCATCCTGAATTTTTATGCCGTCATTACTTAACAAAATAGAATTAAGTTGGGCAAGCAAGCTCCTGCATTATGCATCTCCTCATTTTATTCTCCTTTAGGCTCCTGCCGTCTGCCTTATTAAGTCATGAGGTGTGCTGAGGAAAGGTGGTTTTATCTTCATGCGTCTGAAAAGCCTTGTGGTATAATGGTTGGGGCTCAGGGCTTAGAGTTAGAAGACCTGCCTGGTTTTGAATGATACCTTGGATAGTTATTGGCTCTGTGGCCATAGGCAAAAAGTCTGATTTCTCTGAACTTTTTTCGAGGTATAAAAGTAATATTTCTAGTATCTACCTTATTAGATGAGGGTCAATTAATCAACAAGCATCAATTAAGGGCCTGCAATATATCAACACTATATTAGGTCCTGGGGATACAAAGACACTTTCAAGTAGCTCACGTTCTACCCAGGAAGCGTTTTTACAGACAAATTTATTTGTGTGTGTGTGTGTGTGTGTGTGTGTGTGTGTGTGTATACAGACATAGACATACAGACATGTATAAACACATATATGGACAGCTGGGTAGTGACGTGGATAGAGCACTGTGCCTTCAGAACTGGCCCTGAGTTCAAACGCAGCTTTAGATCTTTATTAGTTCTATGACCTTGAGCAAATCATTTCACCCTGTTTGCCTCAGTTTCCTCATCTGTAAAATGATCTGGAGAAGGAAATGGCAAACCATTCCAGTATCTCTGCTAAGAAAACCCCAAATAGCAGCATAATGAACAGATATAACTGAACAACAATATACAGATATATGCCTATATGCATGTGTGGAGAGGTTATAAATGTAAGATATGTACAAGATAAATAAAAATAGGATTCTGTCAGAGGGAAGGGACTAGCAGTGGAAACTGAGCTGAGACTTGAAGGAATAAAAGGGTTATAAGAGGAAGAGAAGTAGAAAGAGAGAGTCTTCCATCTGGGCAAAAACATGGGGGTGGCGAGATAAAGAAATAGCAAATAGGTCAACTGATGGATCGTAGAAGTAGTGAGAGGGGAAGCAAATGGGGAATCCACTTGGAAAATGAGGCTGGAGTCAGATTGCAAAATGAGAGGACATATGGAATTTGCTTTGAAAAGTATTAAGTCTTATATACATCAGTTGTTGTTATGATTAGAAAGTTCAATTTCTCACTTGAATCCACATGCTTGAATAGGCTTGTGGGAGAGAACCGGCTTTCTTGTGACTAAATGAAAAGAGAACTCAGAGATCATCAAGCATCCAGGGGATGTGCCCAAGGTAGCTCATATTAGTTCTCAGGAGTCAATTGTTCAGTTTTCAGGGTGAGCATTTACACTTTGAAAATCAGCAAATGCTACAAATCAAACTTGATTTGTGGTTCTGTTGCCTGTCTAGACTTAAGGAAGCAATGAGGAATATATTAATAATTCATATTAAATTTAAGTGTGTACCATGAGTACATTCCCACCACCACCACCAAGAGTCAATTGTTTAATATTTACCAGTATACCACTGGGAATACTTAACATCAACCGTAATGAGAATTAATTAAGGGACAAACATTTGTTAAGCACCTACTATGTGCTGAGCACCGGAGATACAAAAACTGAAAAGAGTTCCTGCTCTCAGGAATCTTGCATTCTAGAGAAGGAGACAAGGAGACAACCTTGTCATACATAAATATATGATTCCATTCAATTGGATTATTGCCCCAGGACACAGGTTCTGTACTTTTCATCCCTTTGCAATCAAACAGGTGATGAGTCTCTTAGAATTTAGCTGGGTTGGACATTCAAGTCAGACCATTTTCTGGTCAAGAGTATAATAATAATTACATTTTGCAGTTAGAAAATTCACACGAGCTCCTGGGGAAGAAGTCTTTTGAATAATACTAAAGTAAAAGTAACTAATACAAGAACACTTAATACATTAGCACTTTTGATTTTTGCAGCAATGTCATGAGATATGGCCTACAGGTATATGGCCATAGCTTTAGAGCCAAAAGAAATCTTGGATGTCTATATAAGACTTAATACTTTTCATTATTTTACAATGGAGGAAACTGAGGCCCAGTGGACAAATGACTTTGCTCACTATTATATCTAGAAAGTGTCTGATCCTAGGACTTCCTGACTTTAAGTCCACCACTCTATGCAATAGTCCACACTGCCTTCCCCATTTTACAGAAGGGAAAACTAAGATTCAACAAATGCTTAAGTTACTTGCTAAGGGCTATGCGGCTAGTGAATGTCTCAGGGATATTTCTGATTACAATTCCATAGCTATAGCCTCTAATTTAACACTGCTCCCCTCCAACTCCTTGAAGAAAGGTATAGATTCTAAAATTTTTATTGTATATCCTTTATTATAGAAGGAAAGAGAAGAAGAATGAGACAGAGGCCCTTGCTGGGGTCATTAACAGACCAAGGGTAGAGGATCTCACAAGAGAATCCCCTTCACTAGGGTTAGAGAGCTTGGGGATGGATTGGTGCTGCTGCCCCCAAATGTCCATGAGTTACCAAAGCTTCTATGCCAGAGAAAGCCCAGAAGAGGAGATTTTGAGTCTTTTGGCTAAAGACAGACCAGGGGAAGAAGGAGAAGAGGTGGATGGAGTGAGAAAGAAGGAGTGATCCTGAGATACAGTTGTCCCCCAAACAACTCAACTTCCTCTAGTTCATTAGTTCTATTTTAACTTCACAGACATTATCATCTCCAGGTCCCTTCTCCACCTACCTTAGCCCAGAAGAGAACAATTCCATATATTCATCTTGACTATGGTCCCAGCTTGGTCTCATGTGGGTTGATGTGTTTCAGCAGGTCAAGGAATAGCAAATAGGCCCTGGGCCATCGGATGAACCATCAGCTCACATGGCCACCGTCCTGCCCAAAACCCAGGGCCTCCATTGTCAGGCTGGAAATTCCAATTTCAGTTTCCCAAAGATTAAATTCTATTAGATTTAGCATTTAAGAAGGATTCACTAGGTATCAGGTACTATGTCAAGCTCTGAGGGTGCAAAAGCAAGGAACCAAGAGATCCCCTGATTACTCACATTCTAATGTGGAAACTAACATGAAGGTGGGTAGGGCTCTGGAAATACCCAGGGTAAGCAAAGCAGTATGCAGTTGGAGCAGACTAGAGAGTGAGCCAAGAGGGAAGCAAGACAGAAGGAAAGGAGGAAGATTAGTTAATAGGAAGCCTCCTGGAAAGTCTGGCTCTTTCAAAATTATATTATGATAAAGTTGTAGAATGAACAAATTTGGAAAGTTTAGCACAGAGAAGTTAAAAATTACAGGAACCTAAAAAGAGATGATGATTCAAGTCTTGCCTCTGATACTGAAGTACCATGGCTCCCTGTGCAAATCATTTAAGCTCCCTCAATTCCCATATATAAAAAGAAGGAGCTGGGCAAAGGACCTCTCTGGTCTTTTCTAGCTCTGACATTTTCTGTTCTAAGGCCCCTCCTAGTCCTGACATTCCCTGTTCTAAGGTCCCTCCCAGCTCTGACATTCCCTGTTCTAAGGTCCCTCCTAGTCCTGACATTCCCTGTTCTAAGGTCCCTCCCAGCTCTGACATTCCCTGTTCTAAGGTCCCTCCTAGTCCTGACATTCCCTGTTCTAAGGTCCCTCCTAGTCCTGACATTCCCTGTTCTAAGGTCCCTCCTAGTCCTGACATTTCCTGTTCTAAGGTTCCCCCCAGCTCTGATATTCCCTGTTCTAAGGTCCCTCCTAGTCCTGACATTCCCTGTTCTAAGGTCCCTCCCAGCTCTGACATTCCCTGTACTCATACCCCTCCCACTTATGACAATCTAAGCTTTTGTGTAGTGTCTTTAACTGAGCTCTCCAAACTTTTCTCCACCAGGTCCCAGAAACCTTCTCACCTCAGAAGATCCCACTGCCCCATGGTCCCATCCTCTGATCAGTCAATTCTTCCCATAATACCCTTGTAAGAAAAGTGCTCAGGTGAGCCTATTAACTCCTTCATTTCTCTCAGGGCTCCATTCCTGATGCTAAAGATTTCCCTAGATATCTTTGCCCCCCCAACTTTTCAACTCCCTTTTGTATGCTGTCTCCCCGCCTCTCCCCCTCCTCCCCCCCCCTGCCATTAGAACATAAGCTCTTTGAGAGCAGATATTGCCTTTTTTCTACTTGTATTTGTATTCCCCGAGCTTAGCACAGTATCTGGCATATATAATAAGAGCTTCACAAATGCTTGTTAGCTTGACAAGAAAATTTAATGACCTAAAACCCATTAATAACCCCTGAGCTCCATAGCAGTAGTTCCTATGGCCATCGAGTTCCATTGTTGCTTGGGCTGAGGAGCTATTCAGGAAGCCTGTCTTAAAAATAGATGAGCAGAAAGTAATTATTCACCACACTACAAGAGGTGTCTTATTTTTCAGAAATGTTCCCCACAGGGTCCCTTTAAATATTGAGCTGCTGAGTGTAGCTAAGAGTTTGTTAGAAGTCATTACTTGGCAGCGAGTTGGGTTGGACAGCAGAAAAAAAGTCAGCTAACGTTGGGGGAGCCTCTACTCATTGGAGATCAATGGGAAATAAAACAAGACAGTTCTGGAATGTTAATGTTAGTCAATGGGAAAGAGTAAAGAGCATAAAAGGCACCTCGGTAATAGAAAGACCATCGACTTTGGAGTGGAGTGAATAGTCTCTGATGGCAGGAGGATGTCCATCACTGAAAACCTGGAGATCAAATCTTGCACCAGACATTCATTAAAGTTTGATCCAGGGAATGGCTTTTAGCCTCAGTTTCCTGACCTGTAAAATGGAAATAATAGCAGTCTCTATTTCCTTGGGTTATTATGAGGATAAAATGAAATAATAGGTGTAGGGTGCATTGCAAATCTTAAAATACTACATTAAATGCTAATAAATTATTATTGTTCATTTTCAGGGACAGTTTTATTCATTCAATGAATTAATGAATTCATGCCTGCTATGTGCAAATGCTATGCTAAGAGTGCAGAATAAAAAGGGGAAATGACCACATGGCTTTGGAGATTCTGTAACTCTGTAATGCTTTCTGTCAAAGGTACTCTGATCCTTCCAGTCTCCAAGAACTGTACCCCCAGCATTCTCCTTAATTCTTCATGCTCCTATCCCCACTTTTCCAATCAATTGCCAAATTTTGCCATTTCTATCTCCACAAAGCCTGTGTGTACAGAAAGAAGGGGGCCAGTGAAAACATGGAAGCTTAATCAAGAACCTGAGAGACTGGAAGAAAGACCAAGAAATCGCAGCTTAAACCAGAGGTGGAAGCAAGGGTGTGTAAGAGTCAGCTCTTATCTTCCCTAGAGAGCTGATTGTTAAATGTTCGGAATGAGTATTTTGAAAATTGGCAGATTTAGAGCTCTAAGTTATTTTGTTTTTTAGCTCTAAATTCTCTCCCTCCCTCTATTCCTTCCACCATTGAGAAGGTAAAAATTGTTATCCATGATACATATGATATCACACAAATATTTCCACATTAACCATGCTGATTTTAAAAAAGGAAAATAAAGAAAGTGAAAAACAATATGCTCCAATCTGTACTCAGAGTTAATTCATCATTCAAATCAGGGCTTAATTTATTATTTTCTTGATTGTCTTGACTCACAAGAGTGATGGAGAAAATATTAATGGCGATTACAAACTTTAAAATGTATAGTGCATACTTTACTTTTGGAGAGTTGGTTTTTAAATATTTACTAACAAATAATTGGTTGGAAGGGACATGAAAGACCATTTAGTCTAATCTATATCTACAAAGAATCCCCACTGCTCAGTGGTAATTAATCAGAAATAAAACAAGACACCTCTGATTCATTAATATTAGTCCACAGTAAAGAGTAAAGAAAAGAGTAGAAAAGAAAATAATCCAAAAAACAAAATATAGACAAGGGAAATTGGAGATAAGCATAGACAAAGGGGTAGGAGAGACTCTACCAGATATATACAGTTCCCGCTCTCTCTCTTCTCCAGTCAAACTATTCCATTTGCTTTTGACCTGACATGACATGACATTCAAATTTCAGACTACATGTCTTGACATAGACTGCTTCTCATACCTAAAACACTCTCCCCACTCACATTCACCTCTTAGAGTCCTCAGCTCCCTTAAAGACTCAGCTCAAGGGCTACCTCCTCCAAGGGTCTTTTTCTGATTGCCTCAATTACTATTTCCCCCCCCCCCCAATTCTATATGTTTATATATCTTGTATTTACTTATTTGTAAATTTATTAAATTCTTTCAGTAGATTGTAAGCTCCCTGAAGGCAAAGACTAAATCATTATTACATTAAAATATTCAACACTAAGCTCAGTGCTTGGAACATAGTAGCTATTTAATAAATTGTTCTTGATTATTTGCTAGTCCAACCCCTTCTGAATTGTAGAGTTCAGAAAACTGAAATCATAATTTCCCCAATCTCAAATCAGCAACTGGATAGTTAGAAAAGATTCAGAAGCAACAGGAGCACTGAGTTCAAGAATTTGATGGGCCATCATATAGGAAAAGGATTACCTGGGGACAGAAAGGCCCATTTTTAGATTTAATGTCAAGAGAGTCCCCCTGAATAGGAAAGCTGCCCCAAGGAGGAAGGGGGCCTGGGGAGGTGGTCGGTTTCCCCCTCCAAGCAGAGCTTGGATGATCCCTCACCAGTTCTGTTCCAGTGAAGTAGTTTGGGCCACATAGCTGCTGACACCCCTCTCAGCTCTCAAATTCTGTGCTTTTAGCTGGAGATTTCAAAGGAACAAAAGAAAAAAGCGCCACATTCAATCTATCAACAGAGTTTTATATCAACAAATTACATCCTATAGACATAATCAGTCATACAAGAAAGATACAAGGAGACATGTGCATTCTCCTCACTGTCACCCTCAGGTCCTAATCGCAGTCTGGATCCGGGAAATGAAGCCATCCACCTCACTGCCCAGAAATCAGCTCTGCCCAACTGCCCAACCCTAGCTGGCCCAGGATAGTAAGTGACTAGGTGGCTTTTATTTGGAGATAAAGGGTGCCAGAATCCCTTTTGATACACCAATCTATGATAAGCAAACTTGGACTACCCAGATAGGAGTAGGTCAGATAAGGTTAAATGCCTTCAGTGTCTGAGACTCCTCCCCAGGGAAGAAGTCCAGTCTCACCGGATAGCATATCTAGCATCTCTCCCAGCTCTAGACTCTAGGATACTATTGTTGCTGAGTCTTTTCAAGTCCTGTCTCATTCTTTGTGACCCCATTTAAGGTTTTCTTGGCAAAAATACTGAAATAAATGGTTTGCCATTTCCCTCTCCAGCTCATTTGACAGATGAGGAAGCTGAGGCAAACAAGGTTAAATCACTAGTCCAGCACCACAACTAGTATCTGAGGTAGGATTTGAGTTTAGGTCTTCCTAACTCCATGCTTGACACTCTATGTACTAGCTGCCCTTATTATTACTATACTTATCATTTATATAGTACTTTGAAGTTTATAAAACACTTTTTTTTTTTTACAAACATTATGACTACCAAAGAGGCAGGTGCTATTGTTATCCCCATTTTATAGATAAGGAAACTAAAGGAGAGATATTTTGGTTTGGAAAGTCACAGAGAGAATAAATGGATCTATGAATGCGTCGAATGACATGCCTTTTCCAGCAATGGTAATATTACTTTAATAAAAGTTTCAGAGCCAGACAATCATCAGCAAAGAGATATGTGGATGCACCAGGACAGTTGATAAAGTCCAGTAATTTGGCGGGTGCAATAGCAGGCAAAGTAGGTGGCAGGAAGATGGCAGGAGTGGAAAGCATGATTAGGGAAGTGTATTGTACTGATATATGAGCTCTAAAAGTTGTTCTACCAACTGCCTATCACTGTCTTGGCAAAAGGAATTATTCACTTGATTTTTCATCCACCTGGAGTTTCCTGTGTGGATTATCAGACCAAACTTTTTGAGTGATTTGGAATTTTATTAAGTAACAACTACAATGTTCTTGAAGTTTATCAAGCAATCAACCAACTCACTGTATTTCAGGGACTTCACTAAGTGCTAGGGATATAAACATCATAATGAGCTTTTAAAGAGCTCGAATTATAATGGAAACAAGAAGGAAAGAGAGGTGGGGGAGGGATAGAGAGAAACAATGTGAGAGAAGAGGGAAATGGCAGAAGGGAGGGAGAGAGAGAAGGAGAAGGAGGGAAACAGGAAGGAAAAGAGGGAAAGATTTTATATTAAGGTCTAGAAACAATAAACATAAAGAGAACTAATACCAATAAAGTAGATAAATACCAGGTAGTATGAGCTGCTTCTTGAAGGAAGGAGGGGAATTTTGCTATGAGGTTGAGGTGAGGAGAGAGTAAATTTCAGGAATGAGGACAGCCAGTTCAAAGATACACAGATGGAAAAATAGAGCATCATGTAAGAGACAAAGAAATGGCCAATTGGAAAGACAGACTGGAGGCTGGGTATGTAGAGCTTTCAAAACTAAACAAAAAATTCATATTTCATACTAAAGACAGTAGAAAATCACTGGACTTAACTAAGGGAATATAATATAGGGTGAGGGTGGACAGGGTCAAATCTGTACTTAAAGAAAATCACTTTAGCAGTAGTGTGGAAGATAGATTGGACCAGAAAGAGACAAGCCAGGGAAACCAAATGGGAATTAGCAATTCCTAACCACCATTGCTTTAATCTGGTCAAAAAGTGATTAGATTCTGCTCTAATGTGTTCACTGTAAGAAACAAGAGAAGGGATCAGAGGCAAGATGGAGATGGCAAGATTTGACAGTGGATGTGTTATCTGGTCTGAAGGACAGTAAAAAAGTTAGAGGGTAAAAATGGAGGTGCTTTTGACAGAAATAGGAAAGTTTGGAAGAAGGGAGGGTTTGGGAGGTGCTGGAAATAATTTCTGTTTTAGACACATTAAGTCTAAAATGTTTCCAGGACGTCCAGTATGAGATGGCCAATGGACAATTGGGATGTTAGACCCGTGGGAAAGACTCTGATTAGACCTATGCATCTGTGAGTCATCTATATGGAGATGATAATTAACTCATGAGAGCTGATATGATCACCAAGTGAAAGTGTAGAGAGAGAAGAGAAGAGAGTAGAGCATGAGAGAAAGCCTTAAAGAAAAGCTCACCATGAGGAAGTTTTAAAGAATTGGTAAAGAAGATGAAGAAAGAGTGGTCAAAGCAGAAGAGAGAAATAAGAAAAAGCAATATCCAAAAAGAAAACTAGAATGGAGTGATATTTAGAAACTGTTCAACAGTTCAAAGCAGCAGAGGTCAAGAAAGATGGGAACTTTAAAAAGAATATTAGATTGGACAATTAGGAGATATTTGGTATTTTGAGGAGTTTCAAGTGAGTGATGAAATTCAAAGTCAAACTGAAAAGGGTCGAGGAATGAATGAGAGACAAGGAGGTAAAGAGTGACTGTACACAGCTCTCTATAAAGGAGACTAAAAGGAGAGAAGAGGCATAGGATAATAGCTAGCAGGAATAGTGGGAGCCAGTGACAGCTTTTTAGGGATGAGACAATGTGGGTGTGCTTGTAAACAATAACAAAGAAACTTTGAATGTTCTAGAGATCACAAGGCTGACTTTGGGGACAATCTGGGAACATGTAGGCACATGTAGATGGCTTTACCTGCTTAAAGAGAAGGAGTCTCATTGTCGGGGAATGAGGAAAGGAGGAGAGAGACAGATATCAAGGAATAACCAGATTGCCTTGATGTGGTGAGGGCCCATTTTAGATTGGTTAACACATTTTGCAGTCCTGCTGTGGGACTTCCTCCTGCTCTGTTCAGCTGCACATGAATAGGAGCTAAGGATGTAGATGTAATTGAAAGCTGAGGTTTGGCAAGAAATGAGCAATAATAGGATAAAAAGGATGAGAGATTTGAGAGTGGGCAGTGTAGAGTTGATTTGATTAAAAATAGGATTGAGATTGGAACGGGAAATGACTACAGTTATATTAGGAATATTAGCCTAAGAAAGTCCGTAATTATGATAGCATCATGTGAAAAAAGGTAATATCTAAAAGAATTTCACCATCAAAGTTCTTTGAGATTCTGCGTGCACCAAACCTCCTCCATAATGGCAGTGAATACCCTTAATAAGCATGTCTCCCATTTTATGCTTTATTAATATTAGCAATCAGAGTCACCAAACAAGATTATTTCTCAAAAAATCTGCTGAATATCTCCACCTAGACATCCCACCAAATCCTTCAAACCTTCTAAGACTGAACTCAAATATTCCATCCCTAAATCCACTTCTCCCCATTCCACACTTCTGCAAGGGCAACAGTGCCTCAGGTTTATAACTTGAGTGTTCTTTGACTATTCCTTCCTGTACCACTCTTCCCAATCAAGAACCAAGGAAAAGAAAGAAGAGAAAAATTCTCTATGATGTCAAGTACCCAGGTACTGCCCCTCAGTCACATAATGAACAAGTTGATCAACACAACTCAACAAGCATTTTTTTAAGTGACCACAGTATGTAAGGCACTGTGGTGGGTAATGGGGATGGAAAGACAATATTTTTTAAGCTCTTGCCCTCAAAGAAGCTTGTATTCTATGAAAGAAGATAAGTAAGTATACCTTATATTATATTATATATTATATTACTTATATATAATATATAAAATATAATAATTATATTAAATAATAATTACTATATAATATAATAATATATAATAAATTATAAATAATATACCTGAGAACAGAGAACTAACAACTCAGTAAGGATCTCAGAAGTCTTTCTCTAAGAGGCTACACTTGACCTAAGCCTTGAAAGAAGCTTATGGTTCTAAAAGTCAGAGTCCAGGAGGGAATCTATTCCTGTCACATTAAATATGCTGTGTAAGACACAGAGGCAAGAAACAGAACTAAAAGGGAGACATTACAAAGAAACAAATCCAGGATGGATGATAGGGGAAATTTTTCTAACAGTGAGAGCTGTCCCATAGTTAAATGGACTATCTCAAAGATCTTCAGGCAAAGACTTGATGACTCTTAAAAGGGGGAGTTTTAGGTTTCTGGGCTCTGACCTTTCACTTCTTGCCCATTGATCTCCTGACCGCTTCCTGGCCATCTCCACACCAAACCACATACCTCTCCCTTCCCAACTCCTGTCTCCATGTTGTATTTCTCTATTGAAACATAAGTTCTTTCATCAATTGGATAAAAGTCCAAGAAATTATCTCATATGAATAGAATAGACTATCACTGTGCTATAAGAAATTATGGAAAGGACAATTTCAGAGAACTCTGAGAAGAGTTGTATAAATTGATGTCAAGCGAAATGAATAAAACCAGAATAATTGATACGGGAACATTAATGTAAAAAAATTGGGGAAAAAACTTAAGAACTCTAATCAACATAATGATTTTCCATGATACCAGACGACCCATATTAATATGAGCTTCCTGGGGATTTCTTTGACAAAGAGATCTGAGTTTCAATTGATAAATGACGGACAAAAGCAGCTACACCCAAAGAAAGAACACTGGGAAACGAATGTGAACTATCTGCATTTTTGTTTTTCTTCCCGGGTTATTTCTACCTTCTGAATCCAATTCTCCCTGTGCAACAAGAGAACTGTTCGGTTCTGCAAACATATATTGTATCTAGGATATACTGCAACATATCCAACATATAAAGGACTGCTTGCCATCTAGGGGAGGGGGTGGAGGGAGGGAGGGAAAAAAAATTGGAACAGAAACGAGTGTCAATATAAAGTAATTATTAAATAAAAATTAAAAAAAAAATATGAGCTTCCTGACAAAGGGGATGGATTCAGTGAGCAAAATGAGACCAAGTGAGAGTATTTTTTAAATATCAGTTCAAGAATGTGTTTTATTTGAATATGCTTTTGTAACATTGATTTTGTTTTTCTTTTCCCCTTTCCAATGAGAAATAAGGAAGAGAAAATAGACTTTTGCTCATTAAAAAAATTTTTAAAAGAGTATAAGCCCCTCAAAAGAGACAGAATTTAGAGTGCCTAGTATGTAGTAAGGAAGCTCTGGCTGAATACTTTATCTAGTTATCTAGAAGGGATAACTAGATCCAGGGACAAGCTGAACTGGAGGCGTGATATTGAGCAAGTCACTTGACCCTGTTTGCCTCAGTTTCCTCATCTATAAAATGAGCAAGAGAAGGAAAAAGGCCCTATAGTATCCTTGTCAAGAAAATAGTTACACGTGACTGAAATGAGTGAATTACTAAAGAGAGCTTATTACATCCTATCCAACTCCCAGATCCTATGACTATGAACAGTTAATAGGTCTGTTTGTTTAGAAGATACTTCTGCTAAGCCAGAGGCTTTGGAGGCTTTGGGGTCTAAGTTATTTTGTTCCCCCAATTCATATTTTCCAAGATGGTCAAGAGTTTCTCTGTGACCCAGCTCCTCTCCAGGGTAGGTCCTAGACATTACTAGACACTAATATATGTGTCTGGATAGAGTTCAAGGTTATGGATTTTCTTTAATAAAAACAAAACAAAACACTATTTTTCCAGTTCTCTGAGTGTTCCCTGGCTCTGAGGGGCCCTGGAGTTCACTTCTGCCCGAACTAACTCTCTAACATTCTCTGACAGCACGGCATTTTCAGACAAAGTCAGAATTACCTCAGAGCTCTGAATTATTCACATCTTTCAGGTCACATTTGCTGATGGCACAAGGGGGAATTGGTGGGGGGAAGCAAGACTCATTAAGCTGAGTGCCTCAGTAAAGTGAGCTGCTCTTTAGTATCATTTATTGGTTGGGGCCAAGGCTCCCAAAGGCCCATGACCTTCCTACTTCCTAAGGAACCGCTGCCAGAGAGAACACAAAGCTGATGTTACCCACTTGTGTGAGCCAACAGAAGCAAATGGAAAGTGGGACCTCAGAGGGACATCATAGAATCACAGCATGTCGGAGGCTGCCTGGGTCAACCCCATCTGAGAAAGAATCACTTCAAAAGTCGCCTCAATTAAGCATTTATTGAGCACCAATGATGTGTCAGACTGCATGAAAAATGCTGGGGATATAAAGAAAGGCAGAAAACATAGTCCCTGCCCCTCAGGAAGCTTATATTCTAATGGGAGAAATAATATACAAACAACTACATAAACACGATAGATATGGGATAAATTGGAACTCACCTCAGAGGGAAGACACTAAGATTAAAGGGCAGTGGGAAAGGCTTCTTGCACATGTAACATTAGCTGAAAGAATCTGGTCCTTCAGTGAAGAGGGACAGAGTTCTAGGAATGGGAAACAGGCAGTAAAACCCACAGTCACAAGATGGAGTCATCCCGGTCTTTGCAAAGCAAAGCAATCCCCAATGAGGAATTAATAACAAGAAGCATTTATTACCAAAATTATCTCATTTAATCCTTAGAACAATCCTGTGATAAGGGTGAGGTTATTATCCTCATTTTACATTTGAGGGAACTGAGTCAGAAAAAAGTTAACTGACATGTACAGGATCACATAAGTAGGAAGTGTCTGAAGCTGGATTTGAACTCAGTTCTTCTTGACCCCGGAGCTTTATCCAGAGCCGCTTAGATGCTTCTCAATTGAGGATCCCCCTTGAGGAGGAACCCCCCATTTCCCAGACAGCCCCTCACAGGAAAGTCTCCCAGACAGTTAGCCTAAAATTGTCATTTGATACATCAAGCCTTGTTCTGTCCCTGGGGCCAAGCAGAACCAGGTTAAGCCTCCTTCCACATGCAGGCCTTTCAAACAGTTCAGCACAGCTATCAGCTCCCTTGAGCCTTCATTGTTTCAGACTAATCCTATTCATAATCCTAATTAAACCTGTTTAATGATGAGAAGGGGTTGAAGGGCTGAGTTCCCTCTCCCTGGAGCTCTTCAGGTTGAGGGTGAACCAACCCTTGCCTTGGATGCTGTGAGTGAGGGTACCTTTTGTGTCTGGGCTGGACTCAATGTCCTCTGAGACCCCTGTCAGCTCTCAGAATCTGGAATTCTGCATAATAATCATTGGACTGAGAGCTGGAGTGGTCTTAGAGATCTATAAAATAGTAGTACTTGTTAGGAATATCGAGTTACTATGAGTAAAGTCCTTTGCAAAAATCAAGGCACTAAATACGAATTTGTTTTATTTTAAAGCTTTCTATCTATTTACCGCTGACATTTTGTGCTCTAAAACCCTACCTAATTGACATTCCCTGTTCCAAGAGCCCTCCCAGCCCTAACATCCTCTGTTCTAAAGCCCCTCCCAGCCCTGACATCCCCTGTTCTAAGGCCCCTCCCAGCTCTGATATTCCCTATTCTAAGGCCCCTCCCAGCCATGACATTCCCATGTTCTAAGGTCCCTCTCAGCTCTGATATTCCCTGTTCTAAGGCCCCTTCCAGCTCTGACATTCCCTATTCTAAGGCCCCTCCCAGCCATGACATTCCCATGTTCTAAGATCCCTGCCTTCCTGACATTCCCTGTACTAATGTCCTTTTCAGCTTTAACATTTTAAAAATTCTGTACTGAGAACTAAAATATTTGACCTTCATTCTGCTCTAGGCAGCTGAGAAAAAGAACTGAATGGGAGACCAGACACTTACATAATAGATGCTAAAGAGAAAACTCTGAATCTTTCCACATAAATTCTTAATATACCTGGTAGCCCCTGCCCTCAAGGAGCTTACATTCTAATGAAAAGATACAATAATACGATTCAAATACAACATAACCCAATACAATACAAAATACAATCATTCTAAGGCTACAGGAGGGAGACCAGATGAAGGTAACTAGTGGGCACAGGGCATGGTAGAGAGAGTCTGGGGTGAGCCAGGAGAGAAAGGGAACACGGCTGGCCTGAGCATGCCTTTGAGTAGTGGAGAAGCCTCTCCATCAGAGGGAGAGGTCAGAGGTACTTTCAAGGTGTGAATACCTAGTTTGGACTGTGCTTCCAAAACCAAGGGGTTCTGGGAAATGGAAGGGAAGGTCTTTAGCCTGCAGAGCATCAACTCTTGGTGGAATTATGAGTTTACATCCAGTCCATCTTTGGCTCCCAGTGCAGACACTGCCACAGTTTGATTTGGAGATCCCACAAGGATGCCAGGAGGAAGTTGGGAAATACAAGACCCTTCAGATTCTTTGAAGCTTACAAGGTTCCCTTTCAGCCAAGAGGAATAGGAGATCTCACCCTGTCATTGGTCAAATCTAGCTTTAAAGGATCTGAAGAATTTGGGATTTCCCATCTTCCTGTGGGTCCTACTGGCGTCCTCAACTCAGCTGTTGACCCTGTCTCTAATGGGAACCAAGGACTGAATGTTGGGAGAAAAATTGTAACACTGAGTGGAGATTGGAGAGGTAGTGAGGTCCCCATCCTCGGAGAGCTTTCTGCTTGTGAAATCTGTTCTAGACAAGATTCCTGTTTGTATTGAGATTGGCCTAATCAGCTGCTGAGCTCCCTTCAGCTCTAAGGGTTCATAAGGGGCAGTTGTTCCAAGTTCCATCCTCTTCTTCCCACATACCCTTTTGCAGACAGAGTTCATGTAGTCCCCTAAGGCTTCTCTTCCTCCAACTGAACAGCCGCCATGATTTTCCCTGCTTCTCGTATGACATCTGGACTCCATTATGTGCTGTGAGTTTGCATCCTCCGAGTCACTAATGGGGGACCCTGCTGAGAGGCGGGGCCCAGGAGGCAACATCTGGAGCTGGCTTTCCAACTGCTCCCAACCCTCTCTCTCTTTTTCTTCGAAGTAGGTCCTTAATAGTCTTGGGGGAGTAAACAACCTAATTAATCTTCCTTCTTCTGTATCTAATTTACTCCTTTTTATGAATATGCATCTGTAAAGGCCTTACACCTGTGTATTTAGAACTCCCCCATTCAAGAAGTATGTCAACTAATCAGTAGCCAAGAAGCCCCAACGCCTCTGTCTCTCTCACACACATAAACACTCTCACAAATACATAAACACATGTATACACACAAACACACATACATTAATACACGTACAAATGTATACACAAACACATGTGCACACACACATGTGTCCCTCAAAACACGATGCAAGAACTCAGAAGATTTCTCCCATCTCCTACTGTCAGAACAATCCTCCCCAAAACCTCCAGATCTGGCCTGTTGTAGGGATACATGCTCACAGGGGTTCCCATGCTCACGCCTCAGGATTACATTAGTCTGAGTGTCATATCCCAGGGAAGGAGTAAAATGGGAAAGTGGAAGGATGGCTGAATTTATTCAGAGGCCCTGGGTTCAAATCTCAGCAGTGCCATTTACTATAGCCAGTCCCTGGCACATAGTGGGTACTTCCTAAATGTTTACTGAATCCCCTTTAACTTCTAACTCCACAGGTAGGAAGTGGCAAGCCCAGGTCCTCTGACTCCAAGCTCTGCATTCTTGCCCATGGTACCATTCTGAATAGAGCCTTATGGGTAGTGGAATGAGAACAGGATTTGTAGTCAGAGGACCCAGTTTTGTCCACCTATATTCCCTTTTCCTCTCTGTACCTCAATTTCCCTTCCATCTTATGAGGAAGCTGCAGCTTGATCCCAGGAAAATGGAAGATATCTTCTTTGTACCTTGGTCCCCTTGCTCCAACAACCCATCCAGAGATTTGACTGTTCACCCAGTTTGGATCATCTGAGAGTCACCAATCTTACTCTTTCTAGTGAGGAGGACCACTAGACTTTACCGTCAGCTCAAACACTGAACCCTGAGGTACTCCAGGCCTGACCATCTGCTCTATCTCTACATCCTCCATACCCCAGAACTATCATCTGACCTATAGTTGACACCTCAGATTGAAGCAGGTTGTGGTCCCTTTAAGAAACTAGTCCTTTCAGGACCTGTATGTACCAAAATATTTGTGGCAACCCTGTTTGTAGTGGCTAGAAGCTGGAAAATAAAAGGATGTCCGTCAATTGGAGAATGGTTGAGTAAATTGTGGTATATGAACGTTATGGAATATTATTGTTCTGTAAGGAATGACCAGCGGGATGAATACAGAGAGGACTGGCGAGACTTACATGAACTGATGCTAAGTGAAATGAGCAGAACCAGGAGATCATTATACACTTCGACAACGATATTGTTTGAGGATGTATTCTAATGGAAGTGGATCTCTTCGATAAAGAGAGCTTTAATTGATCAAAGATGGACAGAAGTAGCTACACCCAGAGAAAGAACACTGGGAAATGAATATAAACTGCTTGCATTTTTGTTTTTCTTCCCGGGTTATTTCTACCTTCTGAATCCAATTCTCCCTATGCAACAAGAAAACTGTTCGGTTCTGCACACATATATTGTATCTAGGATATACTGTAACCTATTCAACATGTAAAGGACTGCTTGCCATCTGGGGGAAGGGGTGGAGGGAGGGAGAGGAAAAATTGGAACAGAAGTGAATGCAAGGGATAATGCTGTAAAAAATTATCCTGGCATGTGTTCTATCAATAAAAAGTTATTTTTTAAAAATTATTAAAAAAAAAAGAAAAAGAAAAAGAAACTAGTCCTTTCAGATTGATTTATTCCTTTCTGATTCCCAGCCCCTCCTAGCTGATGCCTTATCAATTCAGGAAGCTAGGACCTTTGATTCACAAGTCCTGGTCAAAAGCATCCCTTTGAATTCCAATAGAAGATTGGGGCCTATCCCAGCCCCCATCGGATCTGAGCCAACTTGGGATTCCACCCACAAGCCCCTTTAGCTAACTCATTATAAAAGAGCCAAGCTGGAGCTCTCCCTTTGCAGAGAGTCCAAACATGCCAGCTCTGCCACGCGTGGCATCCCAAGGACACTCTGCCCACTGGAATAATGTTTCCAGTGCCCGCCTCTCTTTACCTAACACCTTTTACTAACTAGACTTGAAGCTTACTTCCAATCTCCATAATAAACCTCTTTTATCAATCTAGGTTTTCGGGTCTGTAAATTCCTTTACAGGGGACTCTTGTGCCACCACTAGACCTCATTTAATTCCCTATTATTGCGCCAAATCCAAAGGGGCTGTAGGGGAGCTCCATTTGACTCCCTGTACCCTAAATCTGCCACTAGACCTCATTTTCATTTGGGTACCCCAAATCTAAACCTCATCAAGATCATATTAACATTGACATCTACCTCATGCCTCCAGTCTTTCCAACCATCCTCAAGCCAAACTTTTATCTATTGTCTCCCTCAATTAAAGAAAGATCCCCTTCAGATGAAGGAATGGTTCCCTTTTTCTATTGGAGTCCCTAGCACAGTGCCCAGAGTATAGTAATCATTTACTAAATGCTTTTTCAAAAGTTTTCATTCAAAATAAATGCTATTTTATTTTATTTTATGATAATTATAGTATTGTCTAATAATCACATGTATTATAATTATATAATAACATATATTATTAGAAAAATAAATCCATTTTTGAAGAAAGAAAAAATTAAATAAAATTCTCATCCATTTTCTACAGATTTGGGGGATGATAGGTGTAGAATACTACATATAATAGGGTTTTTTGGACATATTAGTTAAATTAGCCAAAATGGGTTTTTTTTATTATTATTCTTTGTTATAAGGATCTAACTTCTGGGGGAAAGGAAAGGGATTTCTGGGAAATATAAAATGGTATAAAAACAAAAGATATCAATAAAAGTATATTTTGAAAACATGAGGAAACCAGACTAGCTAATCTTGAAGGTCCCTTCCAGTTCTCAATCTAAGGTTCTGGGTGAAAACTTTGGCTGAGCCATACCAGAAGTGGAAATGCAAGTGTACTTGGAGAAATGAAAATATATTATCATTTAAAGCAGACTAATGACTATAATGAGCACAGAAGAGCTTAGTTTAAGGGAAGGAGTTGACAATTGGTTTTTGAACAAGACCCTAATTAGGGAATTGCTAATTATTCTTCTTTATTACAGACATCAGCCTAGGGGCCTTTTCCAGTATAAACTATGGAAGAGAAAACACCCAACCAGAAGTCAGGAGACAGTCCCTCATTATTTGCATGAAGTCGGGCTAATCATTTAAAGGGAGCAGTCTGGGAGACCAGGTTTCAAATTCCTATTCTGAAACTTATTAGCTGTGTGACTTTGAATTAATCATTTCACTTCAGTTTCTTCATCTACAAAATTATGAATTCAGAAACCCATGATTCCATGACTTACAGGGTTCTTTCTAGCACTGGGAATACACAAAATATAACATGGAAGAAGAAAGGAATTAACCAGATAATAAAATTTTTAACCTCAATTATCACATCATAAAGGAAGGGAATGTTGACATGGCTGCCAGAGAGGAGGGTTGGGGCAGTCAATGTGTCTCTCTCAATCTTACCATGCTAAGAATCATAAAACCTTGGGCTAGAACTAGAAGACACCTCAGAGATCAACCTAGTCCAATCCTCTTCATTTGACAGATGAGGAAACTTAAGACCAGAGGAGTGAATGATTTTGTAGTTTATTATTAAAGGGAGGATTTGAACACAAGTCCTATGATTCCAAATCCAGTGCTCGTTCCACTGCACTGGGTTCCCAGCTGTTAAAGTTCAATCCAACAAGTGATGGTATACACTGGAGAGAACACTGGATTTGAAATTGGAGGGCCTGGATTCAAATCCCGCCTGTGTCATTGACTGCTTATATTTCTTTGGGCAAAAATAACTCTGTCCAGCTCTCTTTCCTTATATGGAGAATGAAGGGATTGGACTTCTGTCCTCTCAGATACCTCCCAGCTTCTAAAGTGATGATGCTATGAAGCTACTCTAGAGGGCCCTTGGGGCATATAGGTAGCCATCATTTCAAGCAATCGATCGGAGCTGAAGATAGTTCTATTTTTCTGCATGAGTATTGGAGAGGTTCTTTACTTATCTCCCCCTCACTTCAGAGCACTTATAGGTATCTTCTGACTGCTTTTTACACCGTATATATCATGTGTATATAATTTTTTTTATATATGTTGTCCCTCACACTTCCAACATGAGTTCCTTGAGAATAGTTGAATTGGGTTTGGAGTGGGAGGTTGGATTTTTGTTTGTTTTTCTTTATGTCCCTTCTTTTCCCAACCCAGAGCTTAACTTAGAGCCTAGAAAATAGTGAGCACTCAGGAAATGTTTCTTGACTATTAGCCATAATGACTTCATTCTGCATTATGACAAAACATCTTTTAATTGGTCACTGAGCCAGATTTTTAGTTCTGAGCAAGAACTCCGTGGATATAATAAAGGGGTGATCCTTAATCCTTTGGTTTCTTCATTATTCTGAGAAAGAACTTTATGGATATAATAAACAGATGATCCTCAACCCTCTGGTCTTCTCTTTATTATTCTGATCAAGAACTCCATGGATATAACAAAGGGATGATCCTCAACCCTCTAGTCTTTTCCTTCTGTTCACCTTGAAGGAACTCTTGACTTGAGGCCAGATGAGAAGTTTGTCAAGGTTTCTAGGTTCAAAACAGTGTCCTTGGCACTGGGGAGCCAAAGACAGAACAAACAAAAAGCCAATCCCTGCCCTCCGAAGGCTTGTATTATATATCAGGGGTCCTCAAACTACAGCCCGTGGGCCAGATGCAGCAGCTGAGGATGATTATCCCCCTCACCCAGCGCTATGAAGTTTCTTTATTTAAAGGCCTACAAAACAAAGTTTTTGTTTTTACTATAGTCCAGCCCTCCAACAGTCTGAGGGACAGTGAACTGACCCCCTATTTAAAAAGTTTGAGGACCCCTGATATATAGTATAATTATATATATTAAAGTCATCAGGCCTTTTTAAAAATAAAGCCTGTTGCACAAAGCCTGTCATGTCACTTCCTCACCATGCAACAGTTCTGGCATTTTTTTGAATACCGGTAATTGCATTATCCAGACCACAAAGGACAAAGAGAAAATGGGTTATTTTTTTTTTAAGTCTTTTCTTCTATTGGCGCTTAAAAGTCAGCTCTCCTCCCCAGACATCCCTTCCCTTTTCTTTATCAGATTTGTCAAGCCCACTGGCATTTAGAAGCCATATTATGTTGATTCTTTTTTCCATCCCTGAAAAAGAAGAGATTTGACCTTTGGTAAGTAAAATAGATTCTGAGCTTTCGGTTCCAGGCACTAATGTCTAGGCTAGTTATCTCAACGTCTGGAGGACTTCTCTTCTCTGTGGTTCTATCTGATAGCAGCCCCTGGAGATAAAGTCCCGAAATAAAGGTTTATTAATAGCGCAGAAAGCAATAGGAGAGGGAGGATGAGCCAGGATGGAAGGGAGGGAGGGAATTTCCAGGGTCATGATTCATTCTGCTGAGGTTTCATTTCTTTGACTTCCCACTCAGAGAAATGCCCAATTTGTTATCTTGGGAGAAGAACACAAGCATCAAGTCAGAAAATTAAGGAGGGAGAAAGACAACTGATTGGCCACAATAAAGTGAATGAAACTGCCTTGTGGGAAAATCAAAATAAAGGCTCACATCCCACATAGAAACAATGACTCACTTTCCGGGTTTGTAAGAGCCTGATCACTCCAGAGAAATGTGATCTCCCCTTGTGATGGCATTTAAATATGGTAGGAGTCACTGGTAAAATCTGATGTCCCCATTTGCCCTCTTTGGCACCAGGAGGGAAAAAAGGGGTTCAATAAAAGGGGCTTGGCTCCCAGAGAACGTCTAGCGGCCAGGCATTGGTCCAGGTTGCTTGATGGAGGTATTCCCACCCACGTTAGGAGCATCTCCATGAGGGCTGATGGCCAGCATCAAACTGACCTCTCCTCCTGTCCCTGGGAGGTCTATAGCTCAGCTGAATCGAACCAAAAACCAGACCAAATAGGAAAGGAAAACTGAGCCACCCCTCGTGGAAGCGAATCAGATTTGAATGGATCTTGGTGTCAAGGATGGAATGAGAGTGTAACAAAATGAAGGACCAACCTTCTTCACCAAGTACATTCAGAAAGCAAACTGCCATTTCTAAACTGGAAGAGATGACAGCTAGATGGTACAGTAATAGATAGAGAGCTGGAGCCGAATTCAAATCCAGCCTCAGTCACATACACTTGAGTGATCCAGAGCAAGTTATTTAACCCCCTTTGTCTCAGTTTCTTAATCTGCAAAATGGCGAACCGCTCCAGCATCTCGGCCAAAAAAATCCCAAATGGGATCATGAAGAGTCAGACATGACTTAATTATTCAACAACAGCAATAAGTGAAATTGTAAGTTCATCAGTAGGTGAAGTTTCCTATGTGGAAACTCCTCTTGTGACTAGATCAGCAACTGCTTCCCAAAGGATCGCTTGAGGGGCACTAAGAAATTGTCATAAAATCTTACATTTAGGGTGGAAAGAGATCTTAGAGGTCATCATTAGAGATCACCCTTGTTTTAAAGAGGAAGAAACTGAGAACTAGAGACATTAGGTCACAACTACTATTGTAACTACTATTCAAGAGAACACCTGAATCATACTGTTCTTGACCTCTAGCCTGGCTCTATAACCACTAAAGGTTTTTGGTCCTTTAGGGACCAGTTAATGAAATTATTGTTATTTACAAAAAAAAAAAATCAGACCTATTACACAGGAGACTTTTGGACAGTCAGTCAATAAACATTTGTTAAGCATTTACTTTGTGCCAGATACTGAATTAAACACTGAGGCTATTCAGAAAAGTATAATAATCTCTGTTCTCAAGGAGTTTATTGTCTCATAAGGGAAGCAACATGCAGACAAGTATGTACAAGATACACGCACATATACATATATGTGTGTATATATATGTGTGTTTATATGTATATATATATATGTGTGTATATGTATGCATATGTGTATATATGTATATTTATCTGTCAATAAGATATATACAAAACTAATTGGAGATCACCCAGAGCACTAGGTAAAGTAATACTATGTGCCTCAATTATAGGAAGGTGTTAGCTTAATCTGGATCCTACTGTAAATGCACTTACAAAACTCATATTGCCTTTTCCTTAAAAACATCAGTAGCCTGATCAAAGCAATATTTTTTATTATAGCTTTTTATTGACAGAACATATGCATGGGTAATTTTTCAACATCGATCCTTGCAAAAACCTCTGTTCCAACTTTTTCCCTCCTTCCCTCCCGTCCCCTAGTGGCAGATAGCCCAGTACATGTTAAATATATTAAATTATATGTTAAATACAATATATGTGTACATATTTATACAGTTGTCTTGTTGCACAAGAAAAATCAGATCTAGAAAGAAGATAAAAATAACCTGAGAAGAAAAACAAAAACGCAAGCTAACAGTAACAGAAAGAGTGGAAATGCAAAGCAATATTTTAATTATTCTGGAATATCCCTAGAAACATTTTCCAAATTGATATTAAAGTATATACCAACACTCTCTGGGTACAAACCCACTAAGCTGTGCCATCCAGCCCCGGGGCCATTAGGAGATGAGATCATGAGGCAGTCTTTCTTTTTCATACTCTTATGCCCAGCACTTAGCCCAGTACTTGGCAAATAGCAGCTATTTAATATTTATTGATGGAGAGTATTAGAGAGGAAAGCTGTCTAAAGATTTTTTTTTTGTTCTAGTCCCAGGTCCTTTAACTTCCATTAAAGTGTAAGCTTTTTGAGGACAGGAACTGTTTTTTGCTTCTTTTTGTATCCCTGGCACTTAGCACAATGTCTGACATATGGTAGGTTCCTGATAAATATTTATTGATTGTTGATCATTGTTCATTATCATTAGAGAGGAAAATTTCCATTAGATTGTAAGCTCCTTAAAGGCAGGGGCTGGTTTTTTTTTTTTGGTTTGTTTGGTTTTTTTGGAGGGAGGGTTGCTTCTTTTTGTATTCTCAGTGCCTGTTACAGTGCCTTGCACATAGTAGGTGCTTCATGAATATTTATTGCTTGGTTGATAGAGACCTCTGGCAATTTGGTGAAGAAGCCTAGGAACTTTTTAGAATCATGCTTTTAAATGAGCATAACAAAATACATGAGCTTCTAAAGGAAACAAAAAAGTTAGAGACATAAAAAATAAAGGGGAAATAGTTTCCCCCCCATTCACATTCTCACATACCCTGAAATTTATCCACAGACCTCTCCAAGTGCTCTGTGTGGACCCCCAGGTTAAGAACCCTGTTCTAGATTATATTGGTTATATCTCATTAGCTCATACTGATCATCGTTCCCCCCCCCTCTCTCTTTTTTTTTTTTTTTTTTACATTCACAAACTATCTGTTTATTGTTGCTGCTGGCCATTTCACTCAAATCTGATTCTTCATGACGCCATTGGGGGTTTTCTTGGCAAAGATACATCAGTGCTTTGCCATTTCCTTCCCCAACTCATTTTACAGATGAGGAAATTGAAGTGAAGTGACTTGCTCAGGATCACACAGCTAGTACGTGTCTAAGGGCACATTTGAACTCAGATGACTCTTCCTGACTTCTGGCTCTATACACTATGGCCCTCCGTCCATCTATTTATTGCTCTCTACCACAATCTACAGGACCCAATTTTTCCCCTGATTATTTTGGGGGGTGAGTGTGGAGGAACCAGAACAGTGCAGTCATTGATTTAGGAACTTCCCAATAAGCAAATTCCTCCTCAGCTAGATTGCCAATCATCAGCCAATTTGCCTTAAAGGAACTAAGAAATCATGTGACTTCTTAATAGTCAAAAGACCAATATAGGTTACCCAGTTCTTGAAGTTGTGTCTTTCTGAAACTGTAGCTGATTGTATCTATTATATCATAGGCCTTGTAACACTTGATTGTTTCATTAAGTTAGTTACAATGTTACACATTTCCAGTGTCACAGGAAGAAAGTAAGCTCCTTGAGGACAAGAAATAAACTTTCTAATTCTCCTAAAGAATATCTCCCAGTGGGGCAGCTAGATGGCACAGTGGATGGAGTGGTGGCCCTGAAGTTAAGAGGACCTGAGTTCAAATCCAGCTTCAGACACTTAATACTTCCTAGCTGTGTGACCCTGGGCAAGTCACTTAACCCCAATTGCCTCAGATAAAAATAAATAAATAAAAAAATCTCCCAGCACTGAACACAAAATGGGTTTCATATTCCTAGGATGATTAGGGTGGCACAGTGGATAGAACACCAGACCTGGAATCGGGAAGACCTGACACTATGTGATTCTTTACCCTGCTTGCCTCAGTTTCCTTATCTGTAAAAGGAGCCGGAGAAGGAAATGGCAAACCATTCCAGTACCTTTGCTAAGAAAACCCCAGATGGGATCATAGAGAGTTGAATGCAACTGAAAAGCCTGAACAATATGTGCCAAGCAGGTTGCTAAGCATGGAAGGTGCAAATACAAACAAAAAAGAAGATAGTCCCTGAAAACAACAACAAATCTGGCCCTACTTCGGGGTGTACTGATAAGTATTAAACAATCAGGTTAATGGGGAGTGGGAGTGGGGAATTGATAAGTGTTTAAAATCAGATTAGTGGGGAGAGGGGATGGGGAATTGATAATGTTTAACCATCAGGTTAGTGGGGAGTGGGGATAGGGAATTGTACACAAGGCATACTTTTCATCTACATTAACATTTTCTCCATGACTTTCCTAAATCTAGACAATCAATGAAACACTAAATCAGGCCCCAATTTGTAGTGTTTGCTTATTTCCAAGGTATAAATGAGCACACTGAAAATTTAACACTCAGCTCCTTTGAGATCTTTCTAATACACTGCTGTCACTTAACTCAGCCTCGGGTGGTATCAGCTTTATCAATTTCCTTGTGGGATAGAAAGCCCAAATTCTCCAGTTAGACCCATTAACCGACACACAGTCACTATTAGCATCCTTTATCTTTTTTTCTTTACAGACCATTCTGACTATATTGTGTATCAGCAACAAAAATCCCAAGCTTTGTTATAGCTTTTTATTTACAAGTCATATGCGTGGGTAATTTTTCAGCATTGACAATTGCCAAACCTTTTGTTCCAATTTTTCCCCTCCTTCCCCCCACCCCCTCCCCTAGTTGGCAGGTTGACCAATACATGTTAAATATGTTAAAGCATATATTAAATACAATATATAGCATCCCTTATTTAAGGAGATCTCAGAATGTTCTCCAGCCCCTAGAAGATGGGTCTTAGGTTCAGCCTCTGAGTTCTGCCGGTGTGATTTGTTAAGGTAAATTGTCTGTGTGTGTGTGTTGGGGGGGAGGGGTAATCTCCTGCAAACACCTGTGATCGTTGAATTTAATTGGGCTGCAGCTGCTGTTGATTGCATTTTTTAAAAAAATATTCAGTTCTCCGTGTGTCTGTTCCAGCACATCTTTCCCATTTGGAAATCAAAATTTAGCTCCACCTCAGCTGTCCCATTAGAGGTTTATTTAAAGGAGAGTTGAACCGTGGGTGTTCTTCTGATGGCAATGAAGCCCTACACACATGTACTTAAACAGGTGGGTGTTTCAAATAGAATTTCCAGAGGAATCCGAAGGAAGCGTGCTTATGGAACACCTATCAGCACTGCCAAGGTTGACTCCTCACTCTCTACCTCATGTCTTCTCAGCGGGTTCCTAGACACCCCTGAAAATAACCTCCCTCTTTGGAATCACTGTTGCAATTGTCAAATATTCCCACGTGCCCCTCTTGCCTTTTAAGCCTGCTTATATAGATAAAAATGATGAGAAAGCCCTGTTAGAGCAAGCTTTTTTTCAAGTTTTCAACAAGCATTTATTAGGCACCTACTATATGCCAGGCACTCACCTAAACTCTAGAGATATAAAGAAAAGGAGGGAAAAAAGAACCTCCTTATTCTTTAGAAGTTCACAGTCTAATATTCTTTTTTCCCAGAAAGGAAGAAAAATGGGGCAGCTAGGTCATGCAATGGAGAGAACACTAGCATTGGAGTCAGGAGGACCTGAGTTCAAATCTAAGACATTTTTAGCTGTGTGAGCCTGGACAAGTTACTTAATCCTAATTGCCTCAAAAGGAAGAGAGAGAGAGAGAGAGAGAGAGAGAGAGAGAGAGAGAGAGAGAGAGAGAGAGAGAGAGAGAGAGAGAGAGAGAGAGAGAGAGAGTGTAGTTAGTGTATAGATCACCAGCCCTGAAGAAAAAGAGGACCTGAGTTCAAATATCATCTCAGACATGTAATACTTCCTAGCTGTGTGGGGCAAATCACAGGGAAGGGAAGGGAAGTGGGAAGGGAAGGGGGAAGGGAAGGGGGAAGGGAAGGGGCATTATAGGTAAAATCAGTGAGAGTGATTAATGAGTACTTATCAGTCTTATGAGGCTAGTTTCAGAAAGATCTCCATTCAAGTCCACTCTCTGACAATATTGACCTTTTGGCCATAGGAAAGTCACTTAATTTCCCTAGATTACTACTGTTTAAAATTATAAATTAGAGAACAGTTGGCCATCTGCCTTGGGGGTGAGAGTATTTTTATTGGGAAGCTCCTATATCGATGGCTCAAATACTCATATCAGGAGTAGGGACAGTCCTTGACTTTAAAGGAATTCTATTGACCCCTGAGATTAGTCTTATTTGATATGCTCAAGTTTGGTGATTAATTTGGTAGAAAACTGACCAATTCCCAGCATCTGCAAACTATTCCAGTGGTTGGATAACTGTTTCTGTAGAGAGGCAACCTATTGAGAGCTGTTATGTATGAAACTTTAAATTCTAAGCCAGACTAAGATGGGAAACCAGAGGGTGGCTGTCCAGCAACTAAAGTGATCTAGAATCACAGATTTAATTTGGTTATTTCCATAATTAAGATACTCTCCCACCACCTTTAGCTTTTAATTTCTCTGATTTCCTTTATGATTTAGATTAAATCTTATCTTTTACAGGAGGTTTTTTCATAACAGTTTTAGTGCAGAACTGAGTACTTTGAGCACTCGACTAGATAGCCAACAAAAGGTCTCAAGCTAATATTAAGTCGATTTTCTTTTGCTGGTGCTTTTATTACAGATTCATAGAATCACAGACTTTTGAGTTAAAAGGAACTTCAGCACCCATTTAGCCCAACCCAAATATAAAAGGAATCCTTTTCTCCTCTCCTAATTCAGACTCAAATTTCAGATGCAAGGATAGAATTGGGCAGACTGGAAAGGATAAGGAAGTAAGAAAAGAAACTGAGTCCATTTCATCTAGGAAAAACAATATAAACAAAGATGTCTTAGGGAACAGAGAGAGGGGCAGAATAAGAAAGGTGATAGAAGGTTTGGAACACAGATAACATGAAAGGGAGTAATAGAGAACAAGATTGAAAAGGTAAGTTGGTGCTAGATTCAGGATCAGGAATTTATACCATATTGGAAGGCAATGGAGAACCGCTGGGAAAGTGAAAGTAGAAGAATGATATGTTGGGAAGATGACTCCAGCCATCATGAAGGATGTAGGAAAGATCGATGGGAGATGGATAAAGAGTGTATGAAGGATGGATAAGAGATGGGCTTTCTAGAGACAGAAATAAAGGCTAGGAGCCTTTTACAAAAGTCCAGAATAGAAATGGAGAGGCTCTTTTTAAAAAAGATTCATTTCATTTAATCTCTTTTTGCCTTTTTTTATTTGAAAAAAAAGACAAAAAGGAAAACAGAAAAGAAATACAAAACAAAATAAAGCAAAACAAGAGAACATTGTCATGTGACATCAGGGAGGATTCAAAATATATAATAATAAATTACGAGGTCAAGAAAGCATATGTATTTTTTCTTTTTTTTTTATTATAACTTTTTATTTACAAGTTATATGCATGAGTAATTTTACAGCATTGACAATTGCCAAACCTTTTGTTCCAATTTTTCCCCTCCTTCCCCCCCATCCCCTCCCCTCCCCATGGCAGGTTGACCAATAAATGTTAAGTATGTTAAAGTATAAATTAAGTACAGTATAAGCATACATGTCCTAACAGTTATTTAAGCATATGCATTAATGGAAGAAATTATGACCATTTTTTTCTTTACTTCCTTGTAAATTTTCTTTGGTTCTCCAATTATGCACCTTATTTACTTTATTCTTTTTCCCCTCCTTTTATTCCCCCTACCACTCCCAAGCAAGCTACATTTAAGAAAAGATATGTTTATCTATACAGATATAGATATATACATACACTCACATCCACACCCACCCCATATGCATACACATCTTTCCTATTCTTCTGCTTCTTTAATTAAATTCTGCTCCATAACTTGCCTTGCTATTACTTAACCTCCTCCCACCCAAGGATCTCTCCTTCATCTTCTTCCCTCACCCTTTACTTCCCCACCTTCCCATCCATCCTTGGAGAGGCTTTTTTGTCTGGGATGGTGTACCAGTGAGTAGAGAGGAGTACAAATGACTGAATTGAGCAGAGTGTAAGGAAGAGAGAAAAGTCCAAAAGTAGAATGTGTTTCCTCAAGAAGCAATGAGAATTCAGACAAAAACCAGATGACTAAATATCAGGTGTATAGCAGGAGCCAATTATTTTTCAGAGGTGGATTGGGTAGACTAGATGAACTCTTTCCCTCAGTGACTCTGAGTCAGTAAGAATCCTGATAGGTTTCAAATCTAGGTACCCGTGTAGATACCAGTGCTGGTAAACAATGGTCAAGGATATCTAATTAAAGGTCTTATTATTATTGACCACACAAGCCTTTAGAATCACTCAGTAATTATGGGAAGTTTATGGCTATTGACATAGTGTCATGGGAAGGAAATCTGAGCGCAGACACAGCATCCACAAAATATCTATGAGAGCCACTCACCTAAAGAGGAACAATCATGAATCACACAGTCCCATTCCCATTCCTTCCAATGTTCAAATCCTGTCCTGTGCCAGAAAGTAGCGATACGTAGACAAAATAAAGCTGTTCCTGTCTTCAAGGAGTCCACATTCTCCTGGAAGAGAAACAGCACATACAAAGACAAATAAATACAACACAGAAAAATATTTTCAAGAGAGGCCGGTCCTATCTGTTGGGAGAATCAAGAGAGATCTTTTGTAGATGGCAATTAAGTTCATTACTCAAAAAACATCACCCCAACAATCCACACAAAATAAACAAAATGAGTTTTAAATGTCTATTACCCTACTTATTAAAGGCAAATGTATGGATTATCCATTGAGTTAATCTGTCTATATACATGCACTGAAAAGGTGATCTGAATAGAAAGTAAATTAGATCTATAATTGATCTCTCTCTGTCTCCGTCTTTCTGTCTCTGTCTCTGTCTGTGTGTGTGTCCCCTTCTCCTTCTCCCTCTCTGTCTCTTCCTCTCCTTCTCTCTCTCTCCTCTTTCTTGCTCTCTCTCCTCTCTCTCTCTCTCTCTCTCTTTTTCTCTCTCTCTCTCTCTCATATTATCCTGGTGATCACAGAATCACAGAACATCAATTTTGAAAAAGACTTCAGAAGCCATCTAATCCAGCCTGTTCCTGATCAAAAAAAAAAAAAAAAAAGTTTAATGACATTCTTGGCAAGTGGTCATCCAGCCTTTTGTTGAAACCTCCCATGCAGAGGAGGTCATTTGATGAGGCCATATGGCTTTGAATAATGGAACACCACAATCCCTGAAGAAAATTATGTGAGAACCAAAAGGCAATGGAAAGATACAGGTAAGGGTAATTAAGTTATAATTTATTACCAATGCTTAATTGCCTGCAAGAAATGGCATAGATGATCTCATCCTGGAAATATGGGATCAGAAAAAGAAGCTATTTGTGTGTAAGTGGGGGATCTTCACTTTGAGAAGGCCCCCAGCCTTCATTCCTCAGTTTTCCTTCCGACTTTCCATACTTCGACACCATAGTCCCTCATAGGTTCTTTCCCCATCCTGCTTTTCAGTTCCTTTTTATATGTGGAGTGTTGGGAAGGACTAGCACTTCTGGTGTAAGGGTTGACTTGGCCAAGCCTTTTTCAGGGCTGCTCATTCACCTCTGGTGTCTGCCTGCCGCCCAACTCTCACCTGTGACTCCAAGAAGCTGTACGATGCACAACGACCGCATCCTGGTAAAAACAGCTTGGCTAAACCATGTTGAGGGTAATCAACAGACCTCAAGCCTGTCAGCAAGTTAGGGGCTGTCTACCCCAAGCATGTGAAGACTTGCCCTGCAGAACAGCCAGGTGAAAACAACTTGTTCCAACACCCATGCTGAAGCAAACACTTAGAAGTTGACCAAGCACCAAGGAAACCAATGTCATCAACTTCTTCCAGCATCATTGCCCATCATCTTGGCTTTTGTCTATCCGCTGGACTCTGGAAGAAAGAATGAGGCTGATGACTTTGTGTAACTCTGTCTCACTTAAATTCAATTCAAATAGTCAAAACGTTGCCTATAATATCATTGGCCTTCTCTGCAATAAAAGACAAACAACAGTCATCTCCTCCCATTAGATTGTAAACTCCTTAAGGTCAGGAATTATCTTTCTTTTTATTGTATTTGAATCTTCACATTTGGCATATATTGTTCATTTATTTCAGTTGCACCCAACTCTTCATGATCTTATTTGGGGTTTTCTTGGCATAGATACTGGAAGGATTTGCCATTTATTTCTTCAGTTCATTTTACAGAGGAGAAAACTGAGGCAAATAGGATGAAGTGACTTGCCCAGGATCACCCAGCTAGTAAGTGTGAGATTTGAATTCAAAAAAATGAGCTTTTCTGACTTCAAATCCATTGTTCTATCTACCATGCCTGGCATATAATAAGTGTTTAATAAATGCTTGCTTAGTTATAAGTCATGTCACAGTTGAGATTGTAGACCAACCTGACTCTAAATAGCCTAGACCACTAGTCAGAGAATCTTCTGTTCTGAAGCAATGTCTCTTTGGTAGAGTGTGCTTAGAGGTGTACAACAGAAGTGGGTCTTATTTCCCTTAAGGAGAAAGGGAAATGAAAGGGCCAGACCCTTTAGGATGCCTAAGTTCTTTGGTCAGATGGTTCAATTGTGGTCCTGCCTCTAGGGAGATATGCAGACTAGGAGACCCCCAGTACTCTTCCCTTCTCATTCTAATATCAGTGATATCAGTGACCAGAAGCCTCAGCTAGAGGCAGCCCTGGGACAGACTCTATATAAGAGAACAGAAATCCCACCTTAGTCCCTCTCCCCATCCAATCACAGTTCAAAGCATGAAACACAGACAATGACAGGGCCCACTAACTGATCAGATGTGTTTTTTAGCTAACTATGGAAACCATTCTCCATTCTATCCACATGGCTCCCAAGAATGAGAACAATACTCTTTTTTTCTCCTTTTAATGATATTTTATTTTCCCAAATATATATAAAGCTAATTTTCAACATTCATTTTTATAAGACTTTGTGTTCTAATTTTTTTCCCTCCCTCCCTTACTTCTCCACCTCCTCAAGACAGCAAACAATCTGATAGAGGTTAAATAGGTGCAATCCTTTTAAACATTTCTGTATTTGGAGAATAATGCTCAAATAATAAATGATCAATTTTTTAAATGGACATGTGATTTCATCAGTATAAGGACCTCTAATGAGGGATTTCCCCTCTCTCTGAAGATTTGCACCATTGTTACAATTTATAGTTTTATATTAATTGGGACAGAAGCTAAGTGGCAGTGGATAGAGTAGTGGGTCCAAAGTCAGGAAGACTTATCTCCCTGCATTCAAATCTGATCTCAGATATTTCCTAGCTATATGACTCTGGGCAAGTCATTTAACCCAGCTTGCCTCAATTTCTTCATGTGTAAGGACATGGCAAATCATTCCAATATCTTTGCCCAAAAAATCCCAAATGGGGTCAAGAACAGTCAGACATGACTGAATAACAGTAACAAATCACCTGAGGCACTAAGAGATTAAATGGCTGACCCAATGTCATATAGCCTATACAGTGTCAGTAGGATGGAATCCAGGTGTTCCTGACATCGTCTTATTCCTTTTTTCAGTGACATCAAACTCCAGTAGAAATGGCTCCCTATTATAGCACGTTAACTTAGAAAGCCACAAAAATGAGCATTATCTATGTAGTATTGCATTTTTATTTATTTTTGTTAAACATTACATTTTAAGTTTAGCCTGTCTTGAGTCTTCAGGATGTGAGTCAGATACCTCTGTATTATGCCAGGCTTCCCTTCACACTATTACTTCCGTGTTCCTTTGTTAATGCAACCCATACTCACATTGGCTCTTTGGACTGCCATATCACACTCTTGATTTATACTGACATTGAAATTCCCTAAAGATCCCAGATCTTTTTCAGACAAACCAGCTGTCAGACCCTGGTTCCCTCAACTTGGGAAGTTGTTGTTTTTTTTAACACTAGTATAAGATTTTATATTTATCTTCACTGAATGTCTCTCTTATTCCATTCAGCCCAATACTTTATCTCCTAGAGAAGGTTTTGGATTCTGATGCTATCTTCTTGAATAACATACAAAGTATAAGCTCCTTGAAGGCAGGGAATGTTTGGTTTTTGCCTTTCTTTATATCCCCAAGACTTATCACAGTGCCTGGGACACGATAGATTCTTAATAAATGCTAGCTGACTGGATAATTGTGTATTCTGTTCAGTCATTTTATTCATGACCAACTCTTCATGACTCCATTTGGTCTTTTCTTGGCAAAAATAATGGAGTAGTTTGTCATTTCCTTTTCCAGGTCATTTTACAGATGAGGAAACTGAGACAAATAGGATGAAACGATTTACAAAGGGTCACACAGCTAGGAAGTGTCTAAGGTAGGATTTGAACTCACAAAGATGAATCTTCTTGACTCTAGAGCCAGTGTTCTATTCATTACGGCATCATCTAGTTCCCCAATTTTGCATCAGCTATCCCTTTCAGCTCTGTGTCATCTGCAAACTTAGCAAGATACCATATGTCTTTATGCTACAGAGCTGTTAAGCCATATAGGATGAAGCGCAGAACCCTAAGGCTCTCTGCTTGAGACCTGCTTCCAAACTGATGTCAACCATTAATGAATCGTCTTCCATCAGATCATTCAATTAATTCTGAATCTATTTAATTGCACTATGGTCTGGTCCAATGGTATCCAACTCAAATATTGACATAGGCCACTAAATTGTATATAAGCTTCCCTGCGAGCCCTATATTAGGTTGTATTTTTATTCTGTTAAATATTTTTCCAATTAATCTGTTTCCCCCAATATTTGTTTTCTAAAAAATATAGATATGCTGTATGAAGGCTATAATATTCCCTTGTACACATTAGAAACGAGGCTTTAATGCTTGCTTCCTACAAAGGACAACCATCTATTCATTTACCCCCTCCTACTTCTTATCACTATGGCCAGAAAGAGCTACACAATTGAACAGCTGATTTCCAAAAGAAATTTCCATTTCCAAAAAGAAAATTAGATTAGTGAAATAACCCACACTGGATGAGACCATGTTGGTTCTTTGTGACCATTGCTTGCTGCTCCAAATGGTTTCTTTAATGAAATGGGCCAGAATTTCCCCCATGAATCAAGGTAAAATTCACTGTAAAATTCACAAGTTTTCAGACTTCTTTTTCCTTCCTTTTTTTCCCCAAGTAGGACATTTGTCTTTCCTGCTTCTAGAGGATAGGTCTAAAACCAATTTTTGGATTTTACAGGTGTAGACTTAGTTTGATCTACCCAAAGAAAAATGAGCTGTTTCAAGAGATGAGATAAGGGGACCTCATCAATGGTAGTCTTTAAGAAGAGAGGTGTTGATACTATTTTTACTTTTTTTTTGTTTTTTTTTCCTTTCTCATGGTTTTTCCTTTTTATTCTATTTGTCTTTCAAAAAGTGAATAATATGGAAATGTATTTAAAATGCTTATATGTGTATAATTTATATCAGATTGCTTATTGTCTTGGGGAAGAAGGAGGGAAAAACATTTGGAACTCAAAATCTTACAAAAATGAATGTTTAAAACTATCTTTACATGTAATTGAGGAAGCATACTATTAAATGGGGGAAAGTCAATGAAAAAAAACAGCATATTGAAAATGACTAATATGGAAACGTTTTACATAATTCCACATGGATAACCTATATTTCATTGTTTTCCACCTCAGGGAGAGAGGGAGAGTAGGAAAGACTGAATTTAGAATTCAAAACTTTAAATACAATTTTTTTAATTTAAAAAAAAAGAAAGACTTAGAAATAATGAACTAGATGGCCTCTGAAGACCTTGGCATCTTTTCTCTGAGAGATAGAGAAGAAAAATGAAGAGAAAGGAGAAGGAAGAGAAGGTAAAAAAGAGAGAAAATAGGGGGGGGGATGAAGGAAGGAAATATAAGATGGAGGGAAAGAAAATAAAGAAGAGAAGAGAAAGAAGTAAAAGGAAGAGACAAGCAAGGATAAGACAATGGAGAGATGGCAGAAGAAATAGTAACTATCACAGGAAGAATAGACTTTAACCTGGATGAGAGGTTGTTGTTGTTATTGTTGTTATTCAGTTGTTTTGATTGTATCCAACTCTCCATAACCTTATTTGGGGTGTTGCTGGCAAAGACACTGTCATGATTTGCCATTTTCTTTTCATATAAGAGATAGGGAAACTGGGGCAACTAGGTGGCACAGTGGATAGAGCACCAGCCCTGAAGTCAGGAGGACCCGAGTTCAAATCTGAACTCAGACACTTAACACTTCCTAGTTGTATACCCTGGACAAGTCACTTAACCCCAATTGCCTCAACAACAAAAAAAGAGATGGGGAAACAGAGTTAAATGGTTTGCCCAGGGTCACACAGCTATGAAGTGTCTGAGGCATGGTTTGAATTCAGGAAAATGAGCCTTCTTGACTCTAAGCCCAGATCTCTGGATACTATGGCACCAACTAGCTGTCTGGATGAAAATTTAAAGGGGAAAAGTAGAGGTAAAACAACATACCCAATGTCACCAAGCTGCCAAGTGACTGAAGCAGGGTTCGAGTCCACATCTTTCTCACTTCCAGTTTGGTGTCTTCTAATGACATATATTTCATGCTGCATCTGATATGATGGAGATTGCCAGAGAGAGGGACCCAACTAAATGACTCCCAGTGGCCTTTGGCTCAAAAGTTGCCTATCCCTCATCAGATGCCTAATGAAAAGTGATTATCCTGAGAGCAACAGCCTCATGCCAGGATTGCCTCGAAAAATGACTAAGGAAATTTAGAAGCTAAGACTCCTTTGTAGAAAGTAAAATCATTTTATATAATACAGGAGAGTCTGTACAAGGCAAGATTGCTTCATAATCCTGCCATGTGGACCAAGTGGGATTCTCCTTCACATAAATTGAATTTTGATTTATCAACCAATAAATGTCTCCAGAATCCTCATTAATGGAAAGTTCATCCAATTTCACCAGAGGTACAGATATAGACTATTGGAAACTCCCAGTAAAATATGACCCTCATTTAACCATCAGTGACTGAATGCCTGTTTTGAGTGGGAATAATGACAAGAGCCCATCTCTTAGCATTTCCAGCGAGGTCTGAGGCCTAGTGATATAAAAAGTCTCAGTCCTCCAATACTATTTGCCAAAGTGTATTGGGTAGTCACACAACACTGATCCAACAAATGGATCAGCTACCAAGATGGAGATCGGGCCCATCCAGCATTATTACTGTGGGTTGTTATTGTTGTTTGTCCTTCATTTTCTAAGAGGACCAATGACATCATGGTGTGATATCTTGACTCATTCATGACTTAGATTTAAGTGAGGTAGAGCTGCACAAACTCACCAGCCTTACTCTCTCTTCCAGTCATTGGTTTCTATGGCCCAGGATGCAGTGGATGACCTTTGTGCATTCAATGTTTGACCAAACTTCAAACACTCCACAGTGCCTGCTTCTGCCACATCCATGGCCTTTGGAACAAATTATTCTCATCTGCCCACCTGGCCAAGAGAAATCTTCCTATACTTGGGGTAGACACCTTCCTATTCACTGAAAGCTTGAGAACCGTTGGCTACACTCAATCTGGTTTAGCCCATCTGTCAAGATGCTTTTACTGGAGTGTGGCTGATGCATGTGCTATATGACATAGATAAGAATAGAATAAATCAAGTGGACACCAAAGGTGAATGAGCAGCCCTGAAAAGAAACTGGCAAACTCTCACACTAGAGGTACTGGTCTTCCCTGAACAACTCATACATCCCTGAATTTGATATACCTTTAACGAGTGTTCTCTCTCTCTCTCTCTCTCTCTCTCTCTCTGTGTATATATGTGTGTGTGTGTATATATATATATATATATATATACACACATACATATATATGTATGTGTGCATATATTCATGGGTTCATGTACAATCCTTTGCACAATAGAGATTGAGGTAAAACAGAGACAAAGCTAAATAACCTGCCAGGGATGTTTCCTGCTCCTAATTTTCAGAGGGATCCTAGGAGAAGTTATCACAGCTAGACAGTGCAGTAGTTAGAGACAGAACTGGAACTGAAGAGAGAAAGACTCAAGCTCAAAGAACCAAGAGAATATTGCACACAATAACAAGAAGACTGTGTGACAATCAACTGTGATGGACTTGGCTCTTTTTAAAAATGAGATGATTTAAGGCAATTCCAACAAATCTCTGATGGAAAGTGTCATTTGCATCTAGAGAGAGGACTGTGGAGACTTAATGCGGATCAAAGCATCGGATTTTCATCTTTTTGTTGTTGTTGTTTGTTTGCTTGATTTTTTTTTCCTTTCTTGTGTTTTTTCCTTTTTGATCTGATTTTTCTTGCACAGCATGATGAATATGGAAATATGTTTAGAAGAAGTGCTCATGTTTAACCCATATCAGACTGCTTTCTCAGAAAAAGGGGGAAAGGGAGAGAGGGAGAAAAATTTGGCACACAAGGTTTTGCAAGAATGGATGTTGAAAACTACCTTTGTATGTACTTGGAAAAATAAAATACTATTGTAAAACCAAAAAAAAAAAAAAAAAAAAGCTCAAATCCAGCTTCAAACACTTTACAGTGGGATCTTGAGCAAGTCATTTAATTTGTCTGCCTTACTTTAGTCATCTTTTTTTTAATTTTTGTTTTTTGTTTTTTTTTTATTAAAGCTTTTTATTTTTCAAAACATATGCATGGATAATTCTTCGACATTAGCCCTTGCTTAACCTTGTATTCCAATTTCCCCCCCTTCCCCCATCCCCTCCCCTAGATGGCAAGTAGTCCAATTTATGTTAGTTTAGTGATCTTTAAAATGGTGATAATAGTAGCACCTTCCAGGGTTGTTGTGAGGATAAAAACCATTGATATTTATAATGTATTTTACAAACCATAAAACACCATACAAATGGAAGCTACAATGACAAAAACGAAACAGTTCTTGACCTCCAGGAGTCCGAATTTCCCAGTTAGTTCCACTCCTTGGACTACTCCATCATGCCCCAATCCTGATACCTTCCCCTGCCTCCACTCCCCTTTTCAGTTGCCTTCTATGTGCTGTTCTCCCCCATTAGAGCATAAACTTCTCGAAGGCAGGCACTGGTTTTGTTTTGTGGGTCTCAAAACTTAGCACAGTACCTGGCACATATTATATACTTAATAACTATCTGCTAACTGATTAACTGACTGGATTTTACAACTGGATTTTATTATATAGAGGTGCTATATAATACATTAATAGGTAAAGAAAGCAACTTGGAATAATGAAAAGATCAGTCATTCCCTAATTAGGGAAGTCCTGCCTCTGAAACTTATTATGCCTATGTCACTGCAGGCCAGTCACCCCATCTTCTCCAAGCTTCAATTTTTCCATCTGTATGTAAAGTGAGGGATTTGGAACTGATGACCTCTCAAGTTTCCTTCCAATCCTATATTTGTGAATTTAGGGGAAGCCCGCGCTCTATGGATAAAGAAATTGAGGTCAGATAGATTAAGGGATTTGCCCAAGATCACACCAGCAAGAGCAACATCATTTTGATCTGAATGCAAGATTTCTGGCTTCCTTCTGTTGCTCTAGGGTCTTCAATGTCATTCAGACATTTCTTTATATGTCACATGGTATCTTCATACTTAGTGTTGTTGTTCAGTCATGTCCAAATTTCCTGGACTCCATTTGGGGTTTTCTTGGCAGAGATGTGGAATGGTTTGCCATTTCCTTCTCCAGCTCATTTTACAGATAGGGAAACTGAGGCAAACAGGGTAAAGTGACTGATCTGGGGTCACACAACCAGTGTCTGGGACCAGATTTAAATTCATTTCTTCAAGACTCCAGGCCTGGGAGCTCTATCTGTAATGGCCCCTTCTAGATGGTAGGATCTCATTTTACAGATGAGGAAATGGAGGCTAGCAGGGTTAATTGACTTGCCCAAGGTCAAACCCCTAGTAAGTGGATGAGGCCAGAATTTAATTCAGGTCTTCCTTACTCCAGGTATAGTTCTCTATGTTCTCTGCCACCGAGCTCCCCACTTTCCACAAACCCAATATATCTGAGCTGCGTCGACAAGTCTAAGGAAAATCAAGAGTCAAACGATATTTCAGCAGCTATAGGCTATACTGACTTCCCTGTAAGCTTGACCTGAGATAGTCCATTACCCAAATGCTTCTAGCCAAGGGTATCCTTTAAAACACTGTGGAGGGGATCCAGTAAAGCTCGATGATTTATCAAGGATATTGGAAGGAAAAAAGAATGTGATTCTTCCCCTGAATAAATGTTATTACATTCCATCCATCACCATGCCTTCCAACGGATCTCATAAACATAAAAACGATGTTTATGGGTGAACAATGCACTTTAATATCCCCTGAATAATTTGTGCTATCGGGAGTACACATCCCAATATTTTCTCCTTTGGTCCATCCCTGGCTGGCTCTGACCACACAAAAGTAAATGAGCTTATAAATTACATTAATGGGTTTTCTTCACCCTTCTGTCAGTCCCCTCCTCATATCGCTGGCATGCCATATGAAGGAAAGGCTGCAGAGTACCAGGGTTCAAATCCCAACCTATTACACTTAATACTAGTGACTTTGAGCAAATTAATTCACTTCTCTGAGACTCAGTTTCTTCACCTGTACAATGGGAGGGAGACGAATGGAAGTTTCTTTCAACTCTAAATTTCTGGTCCCATAATCTTATGAATGATTTCTCTAATTAAGAAAGAAAGAAAGAAAGAAAGAAAGAAAGAAAGAAAGAAAGAAAGAAAGAAACTTTATTCTGTCTAAAGGCCTTCAATGTAGATCTGGATTCAAATCCTGCTTCTGAAACCTACTGTTTGGATGAGTCTGAACAAGTAAGTCACTTAACTTCTAAGATCTCTAGATACTTCTCTGAGAGTCAAAGATACAGATAAGCTGCTAATCTGCATTGGGAGTGAGCTTCCTTACCTAAATGTTCCTTATTCCAATGAAATCACAGATCCAGCCCTCATCTCCCCATCCTCAACTCTCAATAACCTCCCAACATTTGTATTGCCTAAAAGGACTAAACTCATACACCATTAGGGGTTCCAGGAAAACTTCAGTAATCATCCAAGGCAGTGTGGAGTATAGAGAAAGGGCACTGGCTCCAAAGCCATCACTAGGAACAGATCTTAAGCTGGAGAGGACCTTATCTAGCTTCACGTTTTGTTTTACATAAGAGAAAAGTGTGAAAGTCAGTGACCTGCCAAAGTCATGCAAGTAATGACTGGAATCTTGATCCCAGGACCCAAAATCAACAGCCTTCCCATAGCTCTATCCTGACAGAAAGGGCCAAGGTATTGATTTGTTTGGATTCAATATCCATCTACTAGTGGAGTTGAAAACAGTCATTAGGAAATTAAATTAACATTTTGAAAAAATCAATAAAAACAGTTTAAAAAAAAAAAAGAATTCACAGTAGGAGTTAGAGTTAGAAGAGATCATTGTGATCACCCAGTCCAAAACAGTCTCAAATTACAGATGAATCAATTCAACAAGCATGTAATCAGTGCCTACTATGTGCACTAGACTCTTCAGGATAAAAGTGAAAGATTCCCTCTCCACAGGGAGCTTATGTTTTAGTATATACATATTGGACAGCTACATGGCTTGGTGAATAGAGCACTGGGTTTAGAGGCAAGAAGACTCATCTTCCTGATGATCTAGTCTCATACACTTACAAGATATGTGACCCTGGGCAAGTCACTTCACCCTGTTTGCCTTAGTTTCCCCGTTTGTAAAATAAATTGGGGAAGGAAATGATGAAATACTCCAGAATCTCTTCCAAAATAATCCCAAATGGACATGATTAAAAATGGCTGAATAACCACAATAAGTATTTATAAAATATTTTTGTAAAATAAATATGAGAGTTGGAAGTGGGATTGTGGACAGAAAAAAATCAAGAAAAGCCTCCTTTAAAAAATGATATGTGTTGTATTGGTCAACCTGCCATCTGGGGGGAGGGGATGGGGGAAGAAATTGGAACAAAAGGTTTGGCAATTGTCAATGCTGTAAAATTACCCATGCATATAACTTGTAAATAAAAAGCTTAAAAAAAAAAAAAGAAATGATATGTGTGACAACTGAAACATGGAAATGTCAAATGATTGTCCAAAGTCATAGAGATGATATATGACAGAACCAGAATTTAAACCTCCCATCTCCAAACCCAGGACTCTATCCATTTACCACATTGTCTCCTCCAAGGTCAACTCCAAGGAAGCAGCTCCTATTCTCAATACTGAAATTTGATTGTGCTGAATATGGCTTGCAATAAATGTGTCACATCAGTTGGAGGAAACTCAACAAGTTGAGATATGTGGATTTAATAGGCTAGAACTGTTATAAGAAACTGTGATCATGAAGAAAACCTCGAAGCTTGGGAAGACTCATAGAAAGTGATGCAAAGAAATATATGAAGAGCCAGGAAAACTGGATATCTGTGAGTGCAAGAAGAAAGTGGAAGAAATAATCACAAAATAATCAAAATTGATTAACAACAAGAACAACTATAGCTAGCTTTTCTATAGGATTTCAATGTTTGCAAAGTGCTTTATAGATATTGGTTAATTTGATCCTCATGACGATGATTGTTGGAAAATTATAAAGCTTGGGGAGGGTGAGAAGAATGATTAGGAGGACAAACACAAAGACAAGGAGTAGGAGAAAAAAGAGAAGGGAAGAGAGGAGAAAGAGAAGGAGGAGGAAAGGAGGAACAGAAGAGGAAGAAAAAGAAAGTGAGGAAGAGAGAGAAAAAAGAAAGAGAAGGAAGGAGGAAAGGAAGGAAAGAAAGAAGAAAGGAAGGAAGGAAGGAGGAAAGGAGAAAGAAAGCAGAAGAAAAAGAAGGACAATGAGCAGGAGGAGGAGGAGAAGAAAGAGAAATTTCTACCAGCTTCTTTCCAGAGATAGAACACAAATGGGAAGCATTCCATATCGTATCAAAAGGAAGGGGGAATCTCCATGATAGTGGGATTTAGAGCTATGTGGGATATATTGTCTCAGTCATAGCTTTTAAAATGGGTAAAAAGAAATAGGAAAATACAAAAAGAAGTATAGCTCCCCTGTGGGTTTCTCAACTATACCCCCCAATACTTACAACCCTCATAAAGCAGAAAATACAGTAACAGTTTTATCAAAAGATACCAGACAAGAGAGCTGGTGAGCTTTGCCTATAGGAAACCTGCTGAGGTGAGAGCAGTCACAAGTTAGGAGTCTGGGCAAATGAACTCATATTCGTGGGATGCTCAGATGTAGCTGCTGAGAGCCCGGTGGAGGCCACATGGGCTGTCAGAAAGGTAGATCCTAGCAGGTCTTCTCCCCCTTTGTAGTTTTCATTTGCCTCTAAATCTTGAAGCCAAAGCAAACATAAAAAGAGGTCAATCTATCTGGATAAATTCAGCTGCCCCACTTTCTATTAACCCCACTTTCCAGCCACAAAAAAAGTAACAATGGTCTTCTATCTTCGCTTTTCTGATTACATGTTGCATTTACATATGTGCTCTTTGGTGTGACAAGGAAGACTACAAATGCTTTAAAAATAAATGTGACCTGTATATTTATTTTGTATTTAATTTATACTTTAACATATTTAACATGTATTGCTTATCCTGCCATCTAGGGGAGGAGGTGGGGGGAAGGAGGGGAAAAATTGGAACAAAAGGTTTGGCAATTGTCGATGCTGTAAAATTACCCACGCATATAACTTGTAAATAAAAAGCTATAATAAAAAAAAAAGAAAAACACATATGCTTTTAAAAAAAATAAATGTGACCATGTATACATAAATGCTTGCATATAAAAAGATACATATATGTATATACATATGATTAAATAGAGTGACATATGTAGCTGTGTAGACACATACATATCACCTTGAAGTGGGTAGCTTGTTTGGGGATTGTTTGGGTTGGCTATCATTTGGGGTTTTGCAGAAAATGATTTAAATTCTAGATAGTGTTCAAATGCTTCTTTTTTAATGGCATAAAATTAATTAGGCACTCTCAAGGACTGATTAGCTAACAGCCACACAACGAGGCTGGTTTTGAGTGAGATTTCCCGAAATGCTGACCCACTCACTTCCAACCTGGAACTCTTCCATCTGAGCCGGGGAGTCTGGAGCCTCGTTATTTACTGCAGTGTGTGTCGGTCAAGGAGAGCGATAAAGGAAGAGGCCAGCTTGGCAAAGCAGGAAGGAGAGGAAAGACCTGCTTTCTGGAGAAGAGAAATAAGAAAGCAATGGTGGGTGCTCATAGCCTTCGGACCAGAAGATGAGCTTACAGTCATGGTGACAGGGATGAATTGAAACATTAAAAATGCGATAGTGGAGATTATCCAAAAATAAATAGACACATTGGTTAATAAATCTAGAGTTGGGTCCTACATTTAAAAGCTAATAAGAACTTCAGAAGTCATCTAGTGCAGATATATCAAATAGGATGTGAATTCAATAACATTCCTGAGTATAATATGAATGGATTAAAATATAGCTGACATATATTAAAAATATAAATAAAAATACAATACAATATGTCTTTCAGTCATTTTTCAGTCATATACGACTTAATGACCCTATTTGAGGTTTTCTCGGCAGAGATACTAGAATAGTTTGCCATTTCCTTCTCCAATTCATTTTACAGATAAGGAAACTGAGGTAAATAGGGTTAAGTGACATGCCCAAGGTCATATAGTTAATATGTCTGAGGCCAGATCTAAACTCAGATCATCCTAATCCACTGTTCCACCTAACTGCCCATAATACAGCATAGAAAATGTTAATTTGAGGTTTTCTAAGTCGATATGCAACTCAGATCCATTTCTATTTGAGTTTGATATCATTGATCTAATGCAATCCCTTGATTTTATAGATAAAGAAACTGAAGTTCAAGGATTTGCCCAATATTGTACAGTTGGTCAGTCAACAAGCATTTATTAAGCTCCTCCTATGTATCAAGCACTTTATTAAGCAGCAGTGGGGATTCAAAGAAAGGGGAAAGACTTGATTTCCTGGAGCTGACAATCTAATGGGGGAGACAACAGGCAAAAACTATGGACAAACAAACTATAAATAGGACATAGTGGAGAGAGATAGTTGGCAAAGGAAAGACTTTAGCATTAAGAAAGACATAGAAAAGCTTCCTGTTGCAAGGGAGATTTCAGCTGGTACTTGAAGGAAACCAAGGAAGGTTGTATTTGTTTTAGTTTTTGGCTTGTAGCAATTGAGGTTAAGTTATTGGCCCAAGGTCACACAGCTAGTAAGGGTGCAAGTATCTGAGGTTGAATTTGAATTTACATCCTCCTGACTCTGGTACTAATGAGCTATCCACTAGCTACCCCTCTACTGCTCCACCTAACTGCCCCAGGAAAGATGGTTTTGAAAGCCGGTACTCTAATTCTATAATCTTGTACTTTTGCCATTGCATTGTTTTACTCGTGTTGGGAAAAGCAACAGGAAAAAGAAGTATAGTTGAGTAACCAGACCCAGAGAGGGGAAGTCAGTCAGCCAATCAACAAGCATAAGCACAGGACTGATTGACTTCTGCTCTTGGATCATCTTTCTTGTCTATAAATTGATGATTTGCCACCTTGTAAGCCTGAAATAAAGAGGACTACCAAAGTGGCAAAAACTTACATCTTTAATCAAGAAAAGGCAACTGCAATTAGGGACATCATGCAATAGCAAAGGTACTGCAAAGAGGTCTAAATTCATTTCCACAGGGGAGGAGTCTCATGGAAGACACAGTCTAGAGAAGCAGTTACAAAAGTTGTTTTGCATAATAATTGAAAATACATAAACAAGGCTAGAGAGTGGTGAAATCTGATCGAATTGTAGGCTGTAGGTGAAGCAATAAGGAATTTTCAGAGATATCACAAGATGGGCTCCAGCAGGTTTGGACCTACTATAGCAATTGGGTGTGGGTCAGGCGGCCTATTCAATGGTTGTTGCATTCAATAACCTAATAACTTTGAAGTTGCTTTCTAGTCCAAAGTGCGTGATCTGGGTGTCCCAAGTCCCTTTCTCTTTCTGAAACAGTTTCCACAACTGGAAAAAAAGGAACATATTATTAAAATTATCTCCAAAATCCTTCCAGCTCCAAAATTCTACAATCCTTAGGACTCAGAAATCTGCTGAATGGTTATGAAGAAAGGATAAAGATTTTACCTACAGCGTGTCAAAAATGACTAAATAGCAAGTAATAATAACCATAATAATTTACATTTCTATAGCACTTTGAAGTTTATAAAACTCTTTCCTCTGCAAAAAATAGATATTTTGAATATTATTCTCCCCATTTTACAGAAAAGAAAACTGATTCTCAGAAAAGTTAAATAAATTGCCCTTCATATTAGAGTTTATAAGAGCTGCTGCAGGAATTCATATGCACAAATATCAAATACTGAGGGCACAGGGTTGATCAAAACACACTGCTCTTTCATTCCCTAGAAGGCTTCTGTGAATATTCAAACATTTTGGAAATGTAACCATCTCCCTCTCTGGAATACCCTATCATACTTTAAATTCTAAAGGGGAAGCTCATTTATCAGTGTTAATTATGTCACCAGGTACTAACAGTCCCATTATTCAGCTGATAAATCTAATATTCAACTCTTCTCCAGAAATTATGCAGCAAAACACACCCTCACAGAAGTTATCCAGCACCTTAGAGAGTTGCCGATGTCTCAGAGCCTCCTTTTCTCATTTTTAATACACCCCTCTGCAGTATTCAGAGGGTTGTCTGTTTGTCGAGTTAATGGAGAAAATGGCTTTACTCGGCACTTCTCCCATCTGTCTTAATATTTTAATTTATACCTTTATTAAACCCTTACGGAAAATGGACTCCCAGCTTCCTCATTAAGCGGGTGAATGCACCCAGCATAGAGCAGCTGCAAGTGGGTTCTTTCAGCTGGCACATAATCTCTCCCAATCCATTTGCTTTTGTGAATTCTTCCACATGGATATATTAGAGTGAAGCCACAAATAAATAGAGCGGTTTGTGGATGATGGATGGGTACATTGATCTTTAAATGGTTGGTGATAGTCCTTTGTGCTTTCCTATCATTTCAAGCTAAGAAAGTAAGAATGCCAGAAACAAGAAGAATAGGAATCTGGTACCCCTAGAGTTTTACAATTTACTAAATAATATCTTCTGCAAGATTTTCCTCCCCTTTCTCCCCCAGTTCCCAGTGGTTTCTTCTAAAATGACCTTCTGTTTAAAATGTATATAATTTGATATATCCCAAGGATATAAAGGCGGGGAAAGGATCCACATATGTAAAAATGTTTATACCAGCTCTTTTTGTGGTAGCAAAGAATTGGGAAATGAGTAGATGCCCATCAATTGCGGAATGGAGGAACAAATTGCAGTATATGAAGATAATGGAATATTATTGTCCTACAAAAAATGATGAACAAGCTGATTTTAGAAAGGCTAGAAAGATTTATATGAACTGATGCTGAGCAAAACAAGCAGAACCAGGGATGCATTGTATACAATAATAGCAAAAATGTACAATGTTTTTTGAAACATTTGGATCTTCTCAGGGGTTCAATGATCCAAAGCAATCCCAACAGACTTTGGATAGAAAACTCCATCTGCAACATGGTTCTCTTCAACAATGAAATGATTCAGACCAGTTCCAATGGTCTTGTGATGAAGAGAGTCATCTACACCCAGAGAAAGAACTGTGGGAACCAAGTGTGGAACACAAGATAGCATTTTCATTCTTTTTGTTTGCTTGCATTTTATTTTTCTTTCTCATTTTTCGGGTTTGATTTGATTTTTCTTGTGCAGCAAGATAATTGTATAAATATGTACTCATATATTGGATTTAACATATTATATTGGACTACTTGCCGTCTAGAGGAGGGAGTGGGAGTGGGGAAGGGAGTAAAATTGAAACAGAGTTTTGCAAAAGCGAATGTCAAAGAACTATCCTTGCATATGCTTTGAAAAATGAAAAGTTTTAATAAAGAAAAAATCTTTAAAAAAAGAAAAGCAAACTCCACCTGCATCCAGAAAAAGAACTAAGGAGACTGAATGTAAATCAACACATGCTATGTTCACTTCTTTTTTCTGTTTTTTACTCTCTCCCATGGTTTTCCCTTTTGCTTTGATTTTTCTCTTTCAATATGATTCATAAAGCAATATGTATTAAAGCTATTTTAATATATATATAAAATAAAATGTATATAATTTGAATTGCACCTTCTTCATTAGACTGTAAGCTCCTTGAAGTCAGGGAGCTGTGGTTTGCTTTTTTTCGGCCCATCAGTGCTTAGCACATTGCATGGCACATAATGTTGCTATTGTGGTAATGGGAATGGTGGTAGTTCTATTCTTCCTGACCCCTTTCTTGGCAAAGACACTGAGATGGTTTGCCATTTCCTTCTTCAACTCATTGTACAGATGAGGAGACCGAGTCAAACAGGGGTAAGTAATCTGCCCAGAGTCACATAGCTAATGAGTATCTGAGGCCATTTTGAATTCATGAAGAGGAGTCTTCTCTGATTCATAGTAGACACTTTTAATAAATAGCTGTTGACTTGACTTGTCTCCCCATTAGAATATGAGTTTCTTAAAGGAAAAGATCATGTTTTTCCTTTTCTTTTGATCTCTAAAGCTTAGAAAATAGCCTGGAAAATAGTAAGCACTTAATAAATGCTTGTTGACTGATTGACACTTTCCTTACAAAAACATTAGCAGGAAGGTCGTACAGATGAGAAGATGGAAACTTGGGGAAATGACTCATGGTGTGGTGGGAAGGAAGGGAAAAAGCATTTATTTAGCTCCTACTATGTACAGGCATTGTACTAAATACTTTTAAAGTATTTTATCTCATTTGATCCTTACAAGGTAGATGCAATAATTATTCCCATTTTATAATAGAAAAAAAATAGAGGTAAAAAGATTCATTCAAGGTCATACAGCTAAGTAAATTTCAGAGAAAAAATTTGAATCCAGGTCCTCCTGAATCTACACTTTGCACTCTAGTTAACTATTGAACCACCCCCTGTTTCTGAACTGAAACACAGCCATCTTGAACCAAATCCATCTTGAGGTTCTTACCATAGATGACACGAAAAAAAAATTTCCCATGTTCTCCTTGGAGAAGAAAAGAAAGAAGTTGGCAGAGAGTTTTCCCCTCTGTTCAGAAACAACAAGAAACCTTATTCTGTGGGATGTTTGGTCATCCCACATTTAAGTTCTAATATTAAATATTTGAGGGGGAGAGAAACACCATGAAAAGTATTGCACCAACACGGATGATCAAAGACAAAATGGCAGAAAAAATATAAGAAGAACTTGCTGAGATTCTCTGAATCATCACATACACTCATACTTGTTCATTTCAATGAGAAATGTCTGGAAAGACAAGTTGGAGCCAATTGTAAAGAGTTTTTTAAATGCCAGAATGAAGTGTAAAATAGGTCATTTTTATTATGTTAAATTAAAAAGACTTTGTACAAACAAAGAGAGAAGTAAGTATTGTATTTTTCTCCTAAAAAATGAGGTAATATTCATAAAGCACTTAGCATAGTGTCTGGCACATAGTGGGTGCTATATAGATGCGTGTTGTTATTCCAAAAGACAATAGGGAGCTTCTGAAGCTTCTTGAGCAGAGGAGACATACGTCCAGGACTGTGTTTGGGAGCCTAGGATGACAATTACAAATAGCTGGAAAGGAATTTGGAGGCTATTTAGTCCAGTAGCTTCTTGTTACTAATGAGGAAAAGAATTAAGTAAAATTCAAATTGTAGAGAAGAGACAGGATTCAAAACTGTCTCCAAATTTACCCTTTCCTAGAACTGGAAAAGATCTTAAAAATTAGTCCTCTTGTTCAATGCCCTTCATTTAAAGGGGAAGAACCTCTACTCCTCCCCCTCCACCGCCCCCCTCTGCCAATGACCTTAGGGGAAGCAGCCCAGGACTCCGGGCTCCTCCTGAGCCAAAGCAGCCGGGGCCAGCTGACTGCTCCCTTCCCTCAGCCCTGCCAGGCGCACCGGGGAGAATCAGCGCTTTCCCATTCTTTCCGGTATCATTCACCATAACACCTCCCCTGGGGGCTGATGGATGAGGACAGGAGACAATCTATAGCTCTGTGACAGAATGTTTACTACCAGCCCTCTAGGAAATGATTACTTCCAGGTAATTCTGAACCTCAGGACTGTGATGCAGTGTCTCATATATTAAATTGCAGCAACGACTGTATAAAAGTATTACAAGGAGACCTTGTATTTCACTGCTTCCTGGGGGGTGGGGAGGGAGAAATAAAGGAAGGGCAGAAAGAGGGAGGGGAGAGAAAGGGAGAGAGACAGAGAAGAGAAGGAAGGAGGGAGGCTCTAAGGCCCCTCCCAACCCTGACCTTCTAAGATTCCTCCCAGTTCTAACATTTCCTGTTCGAAGGTCCTTCCTAGCCCTGACCTTCCCTGTTCTAAGGCCCTTCCCAATTCTGACAATCCCTCTTCTAAGGCCCTTTTAGCTCTGTCATCCCCTATTCTAAAGCCCCTCCCAATTCTGACACCCCCTGTTCTAAGGCCCCTCCCAATTCTGACACCCCCTGTTCTAAGGCCCCTCCCAATTCTGACATCCCCTGTCCTAATTCCCTCCAGCTCTGATATCCTCTATTCTAAGGTCTGACACTCTAGGAGTCTAGGCTGTCCAAGGCAGAGACAAGACAGTAGTCAGAAGCAGTGTCTGAGCTGGTCAGGGGTGGAGCTCAGTTGCTTTGTGCACACTCAGAGGTGAGCCCACAGTCAGATCCTTCCCAGACCTCCACACGAAGCTTTGTCTACAGATTTAATTGTCATAGCCATCTTCCCAATAAGGAAAACATTCATAGTGTTAGCAAGGCAAATTGTTAATTAAAATAGCTGTATCTTCTAGGATTTTAATTTAGGATAAACACCCATTGGGATAGAGAAAGGCATTTAAACCATCAGAAAGGTGCTGTTTCCACATCCAATTGTCTCCAATACATAATTTAGTGACGATAACGCCTGCTTCTGATTGTGACTTCAAAGTGTGGCAAATAAGACCCCTGCTATATTCAGAAGAAGGAGCTGTATACTAAATGCATATGGGTACTACACCACTTCAGGGCCAGCTGTTGTATCACCCATGTCTAAATAGTAATCCTCCCAATCCCAGGGGACTATCATCAGAAGGCCAGCCAAGCTGCAAGTCACCTTTAAGACTGGCTGTTTCCCATGGTTTTAGCCAAAGTTCCCCCTTCCTCCCTTCCCCCACCACACACACTTTGTTTCATTTACTACTTTATCCCCTCCAGATTTCTGTTCCTTCCATTGCTTTTGGCCCAGAAAAGAGAACAGAGCAGCAAGAGAATTGTATAAATATGTTTATACCTATTGGATTTAACATATATTTTGACATGTATAACATATATTGGATTACTTGGGGGGAAAGGAGGGGGAAAATCTGAAACACAAGCCTATGCAAGGGTCATCACCGAAAAAGTATCCATGCTTATATTTTAAAAATAAAAAGCTTCAAAAAGAAAAAAGAAAGAAAGGAGGAAAAGAATTTGATCAGAAGACCAGCTTCTACCATATTTGAGAGAATCCCCAGACCCTAGAACATGGGGAAAGCAGTGAGGGAACAGAGAGAACAGTATTCTGACAACCAAAGAGCAGGTACCCCTATTGTGGTGACAGTTTATTAGCATCAGATTTCTGCAGAACAAGGTGAGAATCAGGACAACCCAAGGAATGTTGGGTCCAACTGTGTTACAAATAATGAGAATAATAGCAGCAGTGGAATATGAAAAAATATCAGATAGGACATGAAGGCTAATTGGAAGGTTTTTTGATTGTTAAAGATATTATATTTCATTTTATGTCATATAAAGATGTTTCAAAGTTATACCATTTTATAGATTTAAAGGTAGAAAAAAGCTTAAAGGTTTTCCAATACAACTCCTCATTATGCAAATGTGGAAATTTCATACATGTTATATGTATGTGTGTGTATGATACCTCTAATGTTCATTGATCGGTCAACAAGCATTTATTAAACATTTTCTGTGTACCAGACACCAATGTGTCAATCAACAAGCATTACTAGACACTTTCCTGGTCTCCAAAGAAATCAAACAGCTTCTACTCGCCAGAAGTTTACATTCTAAGGAGGAAGACAAGTAATTAAACACAAGGTAATTTGGGAGAGCAGACACTACTAGCAGTTGGTGGCTCAAGAAAAGTTGGGACTTCCAAAGCAATCCCAATAAACTTTGAACAGAAAATCTGTCCATCTGCATCTAAAAAAAGCACTATGGAGAGTGAATGTAAATCAATACATCCTATGTTCACTTCTTTTTCTGTTTTTTAAAATCTCTCCTATGGTTTTCACTGTTGCTCTGATTTTTCTCTCTCATTATGATTCCTAAAGCAATATGTAGCAAAAATAATAATAATAATAATAATAAATTTAAAAACAAAAAAAAGAAATTTAATTCCATTTACAGGCAAAAAAAAAAGTTGGGATTTGAGATGAAGCTTGAAGAAAGTGAGAGATTTAAAGAGAAGGTGAGGAGAGAGTACACTCCAGGGGTGAGAGATGCCAAATGCAGAGACTCAAAAATGGAAGAAAGAGGGCTGTGTGTGAGCCACAGAAGAGAAGGCCAACAAAATTATTTGATGATCAATCTTTATGGATTTGCCTCTTTTCAACAAATGAAGTGATTCAAGCCAATTGCAATATATTTGTGATGGAGAGAGTATCTGCATCCAGAGAGGTGACTATGGGGACTGGATGTGGATCAATGCCTAGTATTTGCACCTTTTTTTGTTGTTGATTTTTTTCTTTCTTTCTCATTTTTTCCCCTTTTTGATCTGATTTTTCTTGTGCAGTATGATAAATGTGGAAAAAAATGGAAACCTATATTGAATTACTTGCCATCTAGGGGACAGGGTGAAAGAAGGGAGAAAAAAACAGGGTTTTGCAAGGGTAAATATTAAAAACTATCTCTGCATGTATTTTAAAAATTAAAAACTATTATTAAAACTTTTTTAAAAGAAATTTTTAAAAAAGAAGAGAAAGCCATTTTGGTTACATTAGGACATATTGAAGGATGTCATAGGCAATGAGGCTGGAAAGATTGGTTGGGCCCAGATTGGGAAGGGCTCTAAAAGGTAAGCAGAGGAATTCACATTTGATCAAGGAGTCAAGAGGAAGCCAGGGAGTTTATTAAGCAGTGATGTGAGCTTTTCAGATCTGTATACATTTAAGGAAAATCACTTGGTCAAGAATGTGGAAGGTGGGTTGAAATGAGGAGAGAGTTGAGGTAGGTAGACAAGGAGGCCATTGTGATCATCTGCATTCTACTTCCAACATTCCATATTCTGGGACAACTAGATGGCACAGTGGATAGAGAACAAGCTCTGGAATTAGGAGAACCTGAATTCAAATTCAGCCTCAGACACTTAACACTTACCAGCTGTGTGGCTTTGGCCAAGTCACTTAAACCTAAATGCCTTGTAAAAACAACAACAAAATTCCATGTTCTAATCTTTTTTCCTTCTCCCAACATTCTAAGGCCCAATCTTGACATTCTATGTGCAAGATCTCTCCTAAAACAAATATTTAAAGTTTAGTGCATGGTAAGAGCTGAGAAGATGCAAAATTTAGATCTGGGTGTCTTTGACCTCAAGAGGCTTAAGTCTAGGAGGAAGACAAGATACCAGAGCATATTAATTAGAGCTACTGTAAACAAAATGATATGATGCAAATTTAGACATGTTGAACTGGATACATTTGTGACTCACATAGACAGAAAATAAAGGGTAATTAACCTCTTATTTTGAGAATGCAAAAAAAAAAATTTGTATTCAATATAGTTTCTTGTAACACATTTAGTTTACATATAAAGAGTTCCTAATTTTCTTTCTTTATTGTTTGCTTACTAAAAGTTCTTTTTTTTTTTCCTTTTGCCCTTTGAAACTTTTGTACAATGTCTGACTGGGCTTTGCCCCTATCCCTCTCCAGAATAATAAGCAGTAGTTCCAAGATTCTTCTCAACATAATCATTAGCACTTGGACCTTGACAAAGGCTGTACACCCTGAGTAAACATTTGCCCGTCAAACTCATTAATGTTCATTATTCTTGGGTTAATTACGAGAAGCTATCATAAGTCTTTTCCCTCTCATCTGCCACACACCTCCAGGAAACAGCTACTTCTGAGGTTGCTGAGGATATGGAATGTGTCACAGTAGATTTTCTTGAAAAAACAATCTTGACCTCATAAAATCCATTCCCAGGGCTCAGTCATGTGTAGCCACACCAATTAGTGTTCTTGGATTTTCAAGGCCTATTGAAAAGCAAGAATGTGTTTATAAACTACATCAGAGCTTGAACTTGTTCTTGATATTAAAAAAAAAAAGTAATCCACCCACAAATTCCACTGCTGCCAACCATCCATCCTAAGACCCTCAAATGGGCACTGATGCTTCTATTGACCCAGTGAGTCTAAGCCGAGGAGTTACTCAGAGCGACTTCTCACCATAAGATGATCCTGGTAGCTTTTATCTTCTCTATATTCACTATCAGGCACTTGGAGAGAGACCTAGTTCTATGATCCTAGGTGAATTTCACCCTGTCTGCCTCAGTTTCCTCATCTGTAAAATAAGCTGAGGAAGGAAATGGCAAACGAATCTAGTAGCTTTGACAAGAAAACCTCAGAAGGATTCACAAAGAGTTAGATATGACTGTAACACTGAACAAAACACTCCCTCTCCATTTGAAATCTGTCTGGTTACTTTATCCCTCAATAAACCCCTCTGGAATATAAAATAATTATAAGCTGGATTTTTTTTTTTTCTTTTAGTTGCATGGTAACAGAACATAAGCTCCTTAAGGAAGAGACTGGCGCACTTTTTCATTCTAACAGCACTAAACATAATCCCTGGCACACAGCGAATTCCAAATCAAGCCTCAGGCATTGTGCAAAGCCCTGGAGATGCAAAGAAAGGCAAAAACAGCCTCTGCTCTCAAGGAAACAACATGCAAACAACTATGTACAAACAAGCTACAGAGAGGATCAATTGGAGATCCTCTCAGAGGAAAGGAAGGCACTAAGATTCAGGAGAACTGGGAAAGGATTATTGCAAAAGATGAGACTTTGGCTGAGACTGGAAGGAAGCCAGATAAGCCAGAAGGAGAAACAGAAGACACAGGAAATGCCCAGAGTTCAGAAAGGGTGAGTATTGTTGGAAGAACAGCAAGAGGATCAATGTCACTGCATCCCAGGGTATGAGATAATGAAGTATAAGAAGTCTGGAAAGGTAGGAAGTGGCCAACTTTTAAGGACTTTTGAATGATTTGTAGAGCAGTTTACATACGGCAATTAATAAATGCTTGCCGACTGATTGTACTCCCATTTACTGGAACTTCAGCATCATCCTAAGTTTCTCATTCTCCCTCCCACACATCCAATCATTTCCCAAGTCTTATCTATTGCTGCTTTGCACTATATTTTCCCATAGCCCTTGTTCTCTGTTCACACAGCCTTCATCCTAGTTTAGGTCCTCATGTCTTGTTCTTCATCAGCCTTTTTGTCTCCGTCTAATCTCCTCTCAGTCTCATCCTCTTTTCTTCCACAACTGCCAAAATGATCTTCCTAAAGGACAGTCTGACCATGTCACTCCCCTACTCAGTAAACTCAATAGCTCCCTATTACTTCTAGGATGAAGTACAAATTTCTCTGCTTGTATTTAAAGCCTTCACAGTCTGGTTCCATACTGCTTTTCCAGTCTTACTATGTATCAGTAGTTCTCAAAGTACAGTTCAAAAATTCCAGGGGGGGTCTCTTGAAACCCTTTCAAAAGGCCTATAAATTCAAAATTAGTTTTTATTTCTAATGTGGTAAATATCTATAAATATAACCCATATAAACAAAAACTCTTTGGATAGATTTTCAATTTTTAATAGTATTAAAATACTGAGAGCAAAAGTTTGAGAACCACTGTTATATATCACATCCCTCCAGAAGCATACTCTGTAGTGCAGCTAGCCTGACCTAATTGTTATTCTTCACACATAACAATCCCTCTCTCATCTCCTTTCTTTGCATAGGCTGCCCTTCATGTCTAATCTCCACTCCCTCCCCACCTCTGGTTCTAAAAATCTCAGCTGGTTTCAAAGGAAGGCTCAAATGACCTTTTCCCCTCTGGAGCCTTGGAACCCCAATACATCTGGGATAGATTCTCTCCTAAACCACCTCGGTCTCTGGGAAGGGAGCAATTCAACATAGATCACTTCTGACATAGCACCAGGTTTACATCCAAAGGTACCAGTTGTGACCTTGACTCAGCCTATGCTCAGAAGTTCATTCCCAAGATTACTTACTTTAAAAAAATTATATATCGTAATATTCATTTTTTGAGTTTTAAATTCTCTCCCTTACTTCTGCTACTCCACCCCCATCGAGAAAGCAGGCAATGCAATATCAATTATACATGAATCATTTGCTCATTAGGTCATTGTTGCTGTCCTGGTTCTGGAATTGAGAATCTGGACTATTGGGATGCTTGGAGCTTCCTATTGACTTTTCAAATTCACACAATTTGAGGTGCCAATCTTGCCCACCTAAAATCAAGAACAACCATCAGGTTGAGGACCAAAGTTTGTTTGTGGGGCCACAAGGCTCTGCGGTGGAAACAAATCCCAGAGTCTTTCACTGTGAGAGAAGACTTGCCCTCCCTTGCCAATCAAAGAGTCTCCTATTCACCTTGTGTCTCCCCATTGCTTCAGTTTCTCCAGAGCTGCTTCCTTACCTGTTCTCCCAGAAGCCTGCGTCTGTATCTGAGGCAGTTGTCTAAGCAAGATACTGAGATCTGTGCTTGTATCACACCCCAAGTACTCTAACAACCCAAGAGCTTAACAAAAGTCTCCCGCAGAAAGGGGGTGTTTGAGCAACACTTTGAAACCAACTGAGATTTTTAGAGGCAAAGGAAAACTGCTTTGACTTGTTTTTGTTTGTTTGTTTCATATCTATGAAGTAAAAACTCCCTTTTATAAAAGCTAATTGATTGGCTAAACGACCTGGGGCACTGATCACCTGCCTTACATATTGGTGAAAGATAATCAGTGGGGGTTTGAGCTGATGGTCTTCAGTTGTGTTCAACTCTTTATGACCCCATTTGGGATTTTCTTGAGAAAAGAAACTGAGGCAAGCAGGTGAAGTGACTTGGTCAGGAAGATGAATCCTGACTCCAGGCCTGACACTCTATACACTATGGTGCCTCCAGTTGCTCCCAGATGGTAGTAAATTAGGAAAGAAGGAGAGACAGGGAGAAGAGAGAAAGAGAGAGAAAGAAAGAAAGGAAAGGAAGGAAGGAAGGAAGGAAGGAAGGAAGGAAGGAAGGAAGGAAGGAAGGAAGGAAGGAAGGAAGGAAGGAAGGAAGGAAGGAAGGAAGGAAGGAAGGAAGGAAGGAAGGAAGGAAGGAAGGAAGGAAGGAAGGAAGGAAGGAAGGAAGGAAGGAAGGAAGGAAGGAAGGAAGGAAGGAAGAAGGAAGAAGGAAGGAAGGAAGGAAGGAAGGAAGGAAGGAAGGAAGAGATAGGGAGAAAAAGACAGAGACACAAAGAGTGAGAGAGACAGAGAGAGAGAGCCAGAACTAACTTATTATACTTGTATCCTTCTCCATAAAGTGACCTTGTGCTTATTTTGTATCTGTTTTGGATATATTTACATATGTACATGTTGTCTCTTCCAGTTGAACATAAGCTTTTAAAAATTTTATCTATGCAAAATGTCTACCATTGTGCCTGGTGCATAATAGGTGTTTTATAAGTGGTTTTTGATTGATTGATATAGTAGGTGCTTAATAAATGCTTGGAGGACTGATTCAAAAATATTAATTTATAAAGCATTTGCTACTAATTGTTGGTGAATGGGTGAATAGGAGTGATCACCTCTCCTTCCCTTGGAATTAGCCCCTCAAATCTAAGATACCACCACTCCTCCTAGTTTTATCTTCTCATCCCAAAATAGGTATATTTGAAAGCTTTTTTTTTAAATCTACCTAAGTATAAAAACCCACATTTCCCTAATGTCCAGCAGCTATCCAAAACCAGAGAGCTACCTCCATTGGCTAATAATTTTCATATCTCCAAATAAATACAAAGCAAAAACTTGCAGGTATCAGCAAAACACAAGAGGCATACAGCTCATATACTTTTTGTAGATCTAAGGGTGTTGATTTAATCAGTGGGAGTTTGGGGAACAGGGAAGGAGGAACAACCATTTATTTAATTTGACACCTACTATGTGCCAAGGTACTCTGCTCTGCTTAAATCCCATACAAATATTATCTCATATGTTATCTCATAACAACTCTGGCACTATCTCCATTTTACAATGTACTATCAGTATCTCCATTTTACAGATGAGCAAACTTAGACTGGTTAAATGATCTTCCCAGAATCACATGACAAGAGTTAACTTCCTGACTCCAGATCCAGTTGTGACCCCTGGCTATTTGTATACTATCAATTAGCCTTTCAAATGGATTAGTATCAAATGAGATTTTGTGGAGTTTTTCTTTATTTGGTGAGTGTGTGTGTGTGTGTGTGTGTGTGTGTGTGTGTGTGTGTGTATTGGTCCTGATGGGTCATATCCAAAACCACATAGAACCCAACATTCCTCTGTCAAGAGGCACCTCATCATTATTCTTCCTTATTCATTGGTGATTCTTGCACTGATCAGAATTCCCAAGTCTTTCAGAGATGTTTATCTTTGCAGTGTGTATATTGTATAAATTATTCTCTCTACTTTGACTTGTGTTTGAAAAGGGTCCTTTCTGAACTTATATCCCAAGGAGATGTTAAAGAAGGAAAAGGGATCCACATGTGCAAAAATGTTTATGGCAGCCCTTTCTGTAGTGGCTAGAAACTGGAAACTTGAATGGATGCCCATCAGTGGGAGAATGGCTGAATAAATGGTGGTATATGAATGTTATGGAATATTATTGTTCTGTAAGAAATGACCAACAGGATGATTTCAGAGAGAACTGGAGAGACTTACATGAATTGAAAATGTTGAAAATATTACCCATGTATATGCTTTGTAAATAAAAAGCTATAATAATAAGTACCCATGTAGCCCTGGTATGAATCAAACTTATCTCATTGTTTCTGTTACCTCTCATTGTCAGGGCCACAGTTCACTGCCATTAGTAGTCATTGGTATAAGTATTAAGATCTCCCCAAACTGCCTCAGGTCCTTCTACTAGGGATGGGATCTCGGGGCCTGGGCACATGAGTCCAATCTGCCCTCTTGCTTACAAGCCACTTCCCTCACTTTGAAATTAAGCTTCCCTTTGATCCCCAACTCTTTAACCTGCCCAACTCGATTGACAACAGCAAGCGAGTCCTCATGACTTCCAGTCAAGAGGTGATCCAGCCCTAGGGTCAAGTGTTCCCATGATATATTTTCTCCTAAGAATTCTAGATTCAAAGGACCTGGGTCCGAATTCTAGGCTTGCCATTCACCAGCCTATTGAGCAAGATATTTAAACTCTCTGGATTTTAGTCCCACCATCTTTTAGAAACCATTTCACAAGACTACTGTGAAGATCAGAGGAGATAAATTATATAAAACACTTTGCAGCCCTTAGAGTACCATATGTCTCTCATCTTTATTAGTGTCATATTAGAGTTAGAAAAGACATAGAACATCCCTATCCTTTAGGAATATCCCTACTCCACTGTCCAACTGTCTCATGATTAAAAAATAATAGGTCACATTGACAGTTCTTTAAAATATATCAAGTGTTTTATATAGAATACTTCATTTAAGTCTTAGAACAACTATTGTTTCCATTTTGCATTTGAGGAAACTGAGGTTCTCATCTTCCACAGGAAAGTTTTTGCAATTCCTCTTAATGTTAGGGCCTTTCCTCATTCACTTGTTTCCTATTTATCCTTCTTGGTCCATATGTGTTTGCTTATTGTCTTCCTCATTAGATTATAATGCCTCGAGGAGAGACATTTAATATAAATTTTTCCTATATTTATTCCCTTTTTTATATATATGAACTCAGCACAATGCCTGACACATAGTAGGTGTTTAATGAAAGTTTGTCAACTGATTGAATGATGGACTCAAAGACCTTAAGTAGTCTGTCCAGTCTCACAAAGCTAATGTATCTAAGGCAGTCTTCCTAACTTCAAATCCAGTACTCTAACCACTGCAAACATGATGTACAACAGGGCAATCTAAGGTGCAGAAAGATTATCTTTGCTGGGAGGCTTTAAATGATCTGCTTTCTGTAATTTGCTTTGCAAATGGTAACAGGATAAATACTTTGATACTCAGTGGACTTTGTGATCTCATTGATTTGAAAGTCCCCTCCAGAAAAATAACAAAGATCATGAAGCTGCAACCTGGTCCATTCTGTCTCCAATACTCATTTACCTAAAATTAGGAAAGAACAAAACACAGGCACCTTGCATTGCCAGCTACATGGCAGATAAATGGAGAAATAAGGGAGTCCTGACAGCTAACTCTCCTCCACCAAAGACTTACTGACCTCTGCTGATGGAAGGGCCTTTCTCATTGGGGAACATTCTACACTGATGAAATCATGAGTTTAATCAACACAAATAAAAGTTTCCTCCAACAGGAAGATCAAAATCTATAAAAATCCTTCGTGACTTTTGGCCACATCCTCCCTTATCTTTGCCACAGAGCCAAACAACATGCTGATAGCTTTCCTTAATTTCTCATGTTTTCCTGAGGTCAGGAGTGAAGCAAGCAGACTCACTAATTTTTAATTCCATTCAAATATTAGTTATTAGCATCTACACCCAGAAAGAGGACTGTGGGAACTGAGTTTGGTTCACAAACAGAATTTTCGCTCTTTTTGTTGTTGTTTGCTTGCATTTTATTTTGCTTCTCATTTTTTTCCAGTTTGATTTGATTTTTCTTGTGTGGCAAGATAATTGTATGAACATATATGCATATATTGGATTTAACATAGTCTACCATGTTTAAAATATATTGGACTACTTGTCATCTGGAATACAAGGTTTTGCAAGGGCTAATGTTGAAGAATTGTCCATGCATGTGTTTTGAAAAATAAAAAGCTTTAATAAAAGAAAAAATATTAGTTATTAGAATTATACCATATTGTTTCTCCTATAAGTCCTTCCTGAAGCTTATCTGCCTGGCTAACTATCAGAGAAAGTCTTTTTTTTGCAAGAGAAAAATTCAAAGGACCATAGGTTTAGACCTGAAAGGGATTTGAATGCCTGCCCCATACAGAGAGCAGAACTTAAACATGGCACCTTAAATCAATCACTCAGCCTCCTGCTGCCCCTGTGCCTCCCACGCCTTCTCTCAAAAAACACAGAAGAGTTATCATGAAGATGGGGAAGCAACCCAGATACCCAAGTCCCCCTTTTGTGTGCCTATGGGGCATTTCCAATTCCCTCTCTCTATAGAAACCCATTGCCCTCCCTCCTGACAGATGAGTGGATGCTTTCTCCACATTCTTAGTCAATCACAGTAATTCTCTGAGACCAATGCTTCACCCAGTGCAGTCCTGCACCTTTGAAGGACCATCCCCTCCCAAATCTGCCCTCCCCCAGGCTCCAAGCGGGTCCTAGTCCTCTCCTTGTCTGGATTATCAGCGAAAGGCTCAGGAGTACAAAAATCCCCAGGGCTATTCTGGCCTCCCTTCTCTCTGCCAGAATTCAACTGAGGACAATTAACAAAGAACCTCTCCTGGCTAGTCCCGACTCCTTCAGAGGTCTTGCTCTATCAGGAGTGTCCAGGGCACATTAGTCATGGTTCAAAGTCTCTCTGAAGGTACGAAGCTTCTCTGCCCATCAGGAGGCTCATAGGAGTCACAGAAAAATCCTGTGGTCTTCCTTCAAGTCCTCCAGTAGTACCAGTTAGAGAGAAAGGCCAGGGAACAGAGGTGCTTTTCTTTCTGCACAAGGGGCAGGAAAACTTACATGGCAATCATCTGGATAACTCTCAGGGATGATCTCTTCTTTGACCAGGAAAAATTGAAAAGATCACAGACTTAGATCTAGAAAGGATCTTAGAGGTCATCTCGTTTTACCGTCTCTTTTTACAAAAAGAGAAACTGAGTCACAGAGCTAGAAAGTGATTTACAAGAACCTATTTACTTGCTTCACAGGGGAAGTAACAGAGTTGGATGTGAACCCAAGAACTAGGGAGATCTCCAGGGAGATCTTTCTCTCCATCGGACCCCAGTCCGAGGAAGGGGGTGCAGTACTGTGGAATTTTTATCCGACTAGCATTCCTCCAAGCTCTCATGCCTCTATGCTGAAAGCCTGCAAGAATCTGTAACAGATGCAACCATGGAGATAACTTTGTCTGACAATCTGCTAAGCAGCAGCATCAAGACAGGTGTCCAACAGGGAGACACATGTTCACCTAAGACTTTCGCCAGTGTCGTTGAGAAAGCCTTCTGTGTACAGAGTCCAAACAGGGAAAAGATCCTCTAGTAAGGGTGCCCCAGATGGCCCCAGAGGCTCCTGTTTGCAGTTAGCTCAAAACTGATTACACTGAACTTCAGAACTCTATGGGGTCTCCTCATTGAGGACCAGCATCATTCAAAAGAGATCGGTCTAGCCATACACATTGGAGAAACAAAGCGGATGAAAACTGAAAGTTGTCCAGGTTACAGAATGCAGATGGATAGGCAGCCTACTGAGTTATATATATGTATGTGTGTCTACATGTATATACACACATGTATAAATTCATGTGTGTATATATATGTGTTTGTGCATAAACATGTATACTACTATATATGTACACAAATATAGTATACATATACACACACATATATATTCAAGCACACATAAATGTCTATGTCAATAAAGAAACATTTATTAAGCTTAATAGATGGCTCAATGGATAGCGTGCTGGCTATTAGCCTTAATCCACCTGAGAAGGAAATGGCAAACCACTCCAGTATCTTTGCCAAGAAAATCCCATGAATATTACAGTCCACAGAGGCACAAAGAGTCAGACTCGACCAAGTAACTGAACAACAGGCAGATTTGAGAATCATCACATAGAGATGGTAATTAAATCCATGGGAGCTAATGAGATCCCCAAGCTAATTTGTATAGAGATAGAAGAAAAGAGGACCTAGGACAGAAGCAACAGTTAAAGGCATGATCTGGAGGAGGATCCAGCAAAGGAGACAGAGGAGGAGGAGCCAGAGAGATGGGAGAAGGAGCCAGAGAGATGGGAGAAGAACCAGGAAAGAGGGATGTCCTGGAAACCTAGAGAGAAAAAAGAACCAAGAAGCAGAGAGTGATACAAAAAAATGTTAAAGGCTAAAGAGAAGTTGAAAGAATGAGAACTGAGAAAAGGTCATAGGATTTGGCAATTAAGAGGTCAATGGTAACTTTGGAGAATACAGTTTCAATGGATGGAGAGATTGGAAGCTGATTATAAGGGGTCAAGAAGAGAATGAGAGAAGAGAAATTGGGGGTACCTATTGTAAATGGCCTTGGGGGGAAATTTAGCTACAAAGGGCAGAAGAGATATAGGAGGAGAGTTAGTGAGAAATGGAAGGATCAGGTATGTCTTTCCGGATGGAGGGTTGACATGGGCCTATTTGTAGGAAGTAGAGACTGGTACAGTAGAAACAGAATTAGTCATAAGTGAAAGAATAGAGAGGACAGAAAGGGCAATCTGTTGGAAGAGACAGGATGGAATTGGGTCTCTCAAACAAGCAAAGGACTTATCCTTGGTAAGGAGTAAGGCTCTTCCATTCTGGGAGACAGGATAGGAGGAAAGAACGGCAGAAGGCATGCATGTATAGACAGGAGACAGAAACTGCAGATCTATAATGAGCTGGGTCTAAGAAAAGAATTCAAAATCGTGTAGTATTTTTGGTCTTCTTGAGATGTCCCTCAAACATAAAAATCTGTCAATCAAGTTTTTATTGAGCACCTATTATATGCCAGATACTATTCTTGCCCTCAGGGATCTCACATTTTAATGAGAAGGGACAGCATATGTGTGTGTGTATATGTATGTATGTATGTGTGAATATGTGTCTAAACATGGGATTAGGGAGCTATGATTTCATGGGTATGAAAATCCCAGATAAGGAAACTCCCTTTGCCATTGCAGGGTGATATCTTCCTTGTATTTTGTGATCTTAGGAGTTGACTCGATCACTGAGCAGTCTAAGGACTTGCTCAAGGTTATACAATAAGTAAAAGACTTTGGCAAAATTTGAATTCATTTCTAACTTCAAATCCAGAAATCTACCCAACAAGCCACCTAGCTATCTAGAGATGTTGTAGAAAATTTAGCAACTGGGGCAATTAGGTGGTGCAGTGGGTAGAGCATCAGCCCTGAGGTTAGGAGGACCTGAATTCAAATCTGATCTCAGACACTTAACATTTCCTACCTGTGTGACCCTGGGCATATTACTTAACCCCAATTGCCTCTGAAAGAGAGAGAGAGAGAGAGAGAGAGAGAGAGAGAGAGAGAGGAAGAAGGGGAGGGAGGGAGGGAGGGAGGGAGGGAGGGAGGAAGGAAGGAAGGAAGGAAGGAAGGAAGGAAGGAAGGAAGGAAGGAAGGAAGGAAGGAAGGAAGGAAGGAAGGAAGGAAGGAAGGAAAGAAAGGAAGGAAGGAAGGAAGGAAGGAAGGAAGGAAGGAAGGAAGGAAGGAAGGAAGGAAGGAAGGAAGGAAAAAAGGAAGGAAAAAAGGAAGGAAGGAAGGAAGGAAGGAAGGAAGGAAGGAAGGAAGGAAGGAAGGAAGGAAGGAAGGAAGGAAGGAAGGAAGGAAGGAAGGAAGAAGGAAGGAAGGAAGGAAGGAAGGAAGGAAGGAAGGAAAAAAGGAAAAAAGGAAAAAAGGAAGGAAGGAAGGAAGGAAGGAAGGAAGGAAGGAAGGAAGGAAGGAAGGAAGGAAGGAAGGAAGGAAGGAAGAAAGGAAGGAAGGAAGAAAGGAAGGAAGGAAGAAAGGAAGGAAGGAGGGAAGGAAATTGGCAACTGAGGGAAAATTTGGAATTAAGAGTGAGGATAACAATTAGTTGTGAAACTGAGAGACTGGAGAGATAGTGGTGGCCACAATGAGTAAAGTCAGAAAATATTTAGATGGCTTACTGTGTGCCAGGCATTGTGCTTAAGAAGTAAAATGGTTCTTACTCTCAAATAATTGAAAAGGGGGCTGGGAGATGGAGGGGATGACAAGGGAATGAAAACATGTCTGTTCTGGATCTCTTCCAAAGAGGGAGGTTCTTTGAGGAAAAAGCCATTCAAAGGAAGAAACTACAATGGGCAGTTACTTCTACTCTCCACGGGTGTTGCAAGCTTCCAAGGTGAAGAGGTTTCTGGGACAATATTTAAAAAAAAAAGTAGGAAAAATAAAGTGTGTAGCCTGGAGGAAAATGAAGAAATTCCAACAATAACAGGAAAGTTTTTTTTTAAAAAGGATTTGTTTGGGGACTTGGGGAGGAAAGATAATGAGTTCCATCTGAGATGTTGATTTGGAGATGTCGAGAGAACATCCTTTATAAGCTAGGTGGTGCCTTAGTGCACAGAGCATTGGACCTGAAATCATGAAGATTCATATAGACAGATTAGGAAAGGCTTTCCCTAATCGATGGCCCTTCTGCTGAACCTTCAGGAAAGCTAAAAAGGTGGAGGTAAGAAGGGAGGGCATTTCAGAAACAGCTCGTGCAAAGGTGCTGAGGTGGGAGATGCCAAAGCTCAAAGTCTAGGAGAAATGAGTAGATTGGGAGGCAGCTAGGGGATAATAATGGATAGAATGCTGAATTTGGAATCGGGAAATCCGTGTTCAAATCCTACCTCAAACACTGGCTTATGTGTGACCCTGAGGGACCCTGGAATGATAAGATTCTATGCTTCTGTGACTCACTCGGGGTTACGCCCCTTAGTAAGTGGCAGAGCCAAGAATTAGAGAGAAGACATAAAAATGAAGGAAACCATAGTGAAGATAAATCACAGTTCAGTACCCCGGTACAAGAGATGTCACCAGGCTGGCCATGATTAATTGCCGAAAGAGTGATACGGCTAAAAAGCACCCAAGGAGTTCAGTCATTAAAAGACATCAGTGAAGGATGGAGAAGCTTCATGCAAGAGGAGGGATTTGCAAAGCACCCTTAAGTCATCAATCCCTGTCTTGCCACTGGGTTTTTCCTTCTCTGGGGCTAGAATAATAGCTTGGCGAGAAACCAGAGGCAGGGTGGTTCATCGCTTCCCCAAGAAACTCAAAGAATCTCATCAGCCCATATGAGTATATCAGCCTTGGTCCTCAGTGCCCACTCTGAGTGGACAGCAGAGGGGAAAACTCTCCCCAGATCGCCAGCGAGAAAAGTGCCCCAGCCAGCCAGCCAGCCATCTCTTTGTGTCCGACCCCACTATGCTCCTTTGGATTTCTCCATCATGCCCCACTCCCATCTTGCACCAGGTCCCCTTTCTCTCCCCTTTTATCTTCTTTTTGATAGTATCTTCTCCCATTTGAGTGTAAGCTCCTTGAGGGCAGGGACTGTATTTCTTTTTAATATTTGTATCCACTAGTACTTAGCATAGTATGTGGCTGTTAAGTGCTTAGTTAGTGTTTATTGACCGACTGAAATGGATAGGATACTGAATTTAGAAAGGACAGACCTGAATTCAAACCCTAGCTCTGTCTATTACTCCATGTGACCTTGTCCAACTCACTTTCCCTTGTCTGGTTTCTTCTTCTGTAAAATGAGGGAATGGAACAAAGTTACCTCCAAGGCAGCTTTCAGCTTTAAAGCTGACCCTTGAAGGAAATCAGGCATATTAAAGAGAATTGTCTCTGTTCTATGCTTTTAGGGGATCCAATAGAAAAAAAGCCCATCTGCTACCTGCTGCTGCTACTGCTACTGCTCTTCCTCTTCCTTCTCCTCTTTTCCCCCCTCCTCCTTTTCTTATTCTTTCTCCTCCTTCTCTTCTTCCCCTTTCTCTTCCTCTTCCCCTTTCTTCTCTTCCTCCTTTTCTTCTTCATCTTCTACTTTCTCCATTTGCTCTTCTTCCCCTTCTATTCTTCCTCCTCCTTCTTCCTCTTCTTCCTCCTTTTCTTTCTATTTCTTTTTCTTGTTCTCCAACTCTTCCTCCTTTTCCTTATCCATTTCTTCCCCTTCTTTCTCTTCCTCCTCATTCTTCTCTCCTTTTTCCCCTTCTCTCTTCCTGTTTTTCTTCCCTTTCTATTCTTCTACTTCCTTCTTTTTCTCTTTTCTTCTTCTTTCTCCTCCCCCTGCTCTTTTTTCCCTTTCTATTTTTCTACCTCATTCTCCTTTCTCTTCTTCTTCCTCTTCTTTCTTTCCTTTTTCTCCAATGCTTTCTCCTTTTCCTTATCCTTTTTCCCCTTCCTTCTGTTCCGCCTTCTCATTTTCCTCTTCCTCCTTTTCTTCTTCATCTTCTACCTTCTTCTTCCTCTTCCTTCTTTTCTTTCTTCTCTTCCTCCTTTTCCTCCTACTCCTCTTCTTCCCCTTTCTATTCTTCGTCTTCCTTCTCCTTATCCTCTTCCTCCTTTCCTCCCTCTTTCTCTTCCTCCCTCTTTTCTTCACTGGCCTATGGGCTAAAAAGAGAAAGGATTCCAGTGGCTGGAGATGAGGAAGGATGACAGCTATTAAGCCATACCTCATCCCTGAACTCTGTTCAATCCTGAAGCCTGAACGCTCACTCTGATGGCTCGCCAATAATCCAGTGACAAAGATGAGTTCTGTTCTGTTTCCAACAGGGCCCCCTCCCTGCTGGCTGGATATCAGGACGGCTCCTGCTGGAAAGCTCCCTACCCCCAGGCCCTGATGGTGGAGTGTGTCCAACAGCCCCACACTATGGAGAGTCACATTACCTGAACAGCGGGAGGGGGAGTCTGATGCTGTCTCATCCCATAACGAGACAGAGGTAATGAACTCACACTGCTTTCCTGGGCTTGCTGATTAGGACGAGCTCGCAATTTTTAAGAAACAATAAGTGCACTGATGGAAGGAAGGTTGGCATTTGGAAGGTTTGATTTTGTTTAAAGAGTTTTCTCTTTCTTTGATGACTTGATTGGGTGTCAGAGACCATCAGATGCCGCCTTCCCTGTGAAGGCAAGTCACTTAACCCCAATTGCTTTACCAAGAAGAAAAAATAGAAAGACAGATTTGAATTCAAATCCTGATTCCAATGCTTATGGACTGTTCAACCTCCTCATTTAACTGATGAAGAAATGGAGACCCAGGGAGGAGAAATCACTTCAGATTCTTCAGTTAAATGTAGGGGTTGAACTTCATGGCCTCTTTTTCAGCTCTACATCAATAATCCTAATTCTAAATTCAAAAGCTCAATTCCTGAGAATCTGGGGGTTCTTTCCTCCTGACATAAGCTGATGATTCCCCCATATGGGAGCAAGAATACTGCACCCATGGGAAGCAATGCTGGCTCGTCCATCTTTTCCATTCTATTATTCAGGAAAATGAATTGTCAAATGACAGGTGGTCCTGAGTATTTGACTTCATTCCGACCCCAAGCCGGAAGCACCCAGTCATTTGTATTCTTTCCTCCATTGAGCTCCTTGTACAGTTTGTCTCCCATAAGCCAGTGGGAGGGGGGAGTTGTCTCATTTTTATCTTATCACTTGCACCAATCATATTCAAGGTACACAGTAAGTATTTAGCAAGCATTTGCTTATTAATTCATTGATTATTTCCAATAAACATTTGTTAAGTGCTTACTACATATCAGGCACTGTGCTAAGTGATGGGGATATAATTAATAAAAAGAAAAATCTTAATTAATTATTTTTTTTAATCCCTGCTCTCAAGAAACTTGCGGTCTAAAAAAGGGAGACATAACTCACAAAAAGATAAAGATGGGAAGGGATGGAGGAATACCAGGAACTAACATGCTCAGGTGCCCCTTGTTCCATGGAATTGAAACCAGCAGCCACAAAATGGATTATTTGTATAGTAGCAGTGTCTCCCCAGCAGACTATAAGCTCTTTATGAGTGACCCATGCATGTATGTGTGTACATGTGTGCTTGTGTGTGTTGTTGTTATTATTCAGTCATTTCAATCATGTCCCATTCTTCATTTAGAGGTTTACTTGGCTAGATATTAGAGTGTTTTGCCATTTCCTTCTCCAGCTCATTTTACAGAATAAGAACCTAGTCATTGACTAGCTGTGTGAGCCTGGGCAAGTCACTTCACCTTTGTTTGTCTTAGTTTGTCTAAGCCCAGGATCACACACTAAGGTTGCATTTGATCTTAGGAAGATGAGTCTTTCAGACACAGGGCTCTATGCACTATGGAGCACTACTAGCTTTTCTCTTTGTACCCTAACAGTTCTGTAAGCCCAAAAGACACTTAGTACATGTGTGTAGGAATTGAATCCAATTGTAGAATAATAGATTTATAACTACAAGGTTGTCTAGCCCCATGGTTATCAAAGTGTGATTCAGAGAATCCTGGGGGTCTCTGAAACTCTTTCAAAGGGTCTACAAATTCAGTTGGTTTTTGTTTCTAATATAGTAAATATCTATAAATATGATCCACAGAAACAATATCTCTTTGGACAGATCCTCAATCATTTTTAATATTTATAAACATACTGCAAATAAAAGTTTGAGAACTACTGGTGCTAGCCCAAATCCCTCACTTTACAGGAGAGGAAATAGTCTCAAAGATCAAGTGATTTGCCTAAATTCACCCAGATAGTAAGGAATAGCAGGTTCCCCCGGTGCCGAATTTAGTCAATTGGTCAATAGGTACTTAGTAAGCACTCACTGTATACAGGGAATGAGGAAATATACATATATACACATCCATCCAGGGGCTCCAGAATAATGAAGATCACTCCATACAAACAAAATGGAGACAGGATAATTAGAAGACAACCAATAACCAATGGGAAGGTGCCAGCATTAAGAGAAGCTGGGAAGGCTTTTCACAGTGAGTGAAATTTTAGCTGAGACTTGAAGGAAGTCAGAGAAGTGACCAGGAAGAAATGAGTGGGGGAGGATATTTCAGACAATTGCAGAATTTCCAATTAGAGGAATTCAATGGCTTTCCAATCCAACCTGTCAGAATTATCTCCATTACATCCCACAAATGGTCATTTGGCTTCTGCTTGGAGACCCCCAATAAGGGAGTATTCCTTACCTCACAAAGCAGCCCATTTTGCTGGGGGCAGTTCGAAGGACAGACACAAAATTATCTCTATTAATTACATCCCACAAATGGTCATCTGGCTTCTGCTTGGAGACCCCCAATAAGGGAGGATTCCCTACCTCACAAAGCAGTCCGTTTTGCTGTAGGGCAGCTCTAAGGATAGACATCTGAATCTGCCTCTCTATAGCTTCCACCTATCACCCGATCTTCCCTCTCGGGCCAAGCAGAACAGACCCAATGCATCTTCCCCAAGAGAGCACTTCCAATATTTGACCACTTTTATATTCCCAGGACCTCAGGCTCCTCTTTCCCAGGCTCTCTACACTATGAATACTGATTGATGGGATATGGATCCACCATTGATACTCACCACCTTCTCAGCCCCTCCAGCCACTTCCTTTCTCTGATTGGAGGGCTAGAGGGCAGAGCAATCAACTCCTTCCAAAGCCTTTCTTTTTACAGAGCTCTGAACTTTGCAGTTAAACCCATCATTTCCTATCAGCATCTCTGCTTGATTTCAGCTGCATGAGCATCATGTCCCAGCTCAAGTGGGGATGCTTTTAGCTCCTCTTTCCCCATTAGATTGTAAGCTCCTTGAGGACAGTACTTGGCTTTCTTTTTCTTATTCATATACTCAACACTTAGCACAGGACCTGGCACACAGTAGGCATTTCATAAACATTTATTTACTGACTGAATAGACACCATCCTAGACTTGTATCCTGGTGCACAACTCTGGTACTCCTGAGTTTTAAATTATATTTACTTCTAACTAGAAGTTTCCAGCAGCTTGCTAATACAGAACACCTTCCACCTTCTTTATCCCAAAGTGAAATCCTTGGTTTGCTACTAGTCTGCGTTCTCTGGCTCCATTACCCTCCCTGCTCCACAACAACTGCCACAGCAGGCCTTGCTCTGAAAACCTTATTTAAACATAGGTTCCCTCAGATTCCGGGTCCTAAACTAGACAAAGGGCATATCCCACTGTTCATCTGGGTCCCCACTCAGCGTGGTGGGTGGTAACTGCAAGAGATGCCCCATACAACGCTATCCCTGATTTTCCCTTCAATGCTGTGCTGTCTGTGAATATCAATAAATCATTTTAACCCATCATCACTGTATACCATTCACCCAAACTTAAATTTAGTTCTTATTTTACAGAGGGGGAAACTGAAGGACAACACAGAGTAGTTGAATGTGCATTGAATCTGTGGAAAGAAGACCCCAAATTAATTTGCTACAGCATAACTTTGGTGTCTCGGAGTCTCTTATTTTCTATATAAGTTGAAGAATATCTGAATAAATGATCTATAAGAATTTTCCAGCAGCTTGCTAATACAGAATATCTTCCACCTTCTTTATCCTAAAGAGAGACCTTCAGTTTGCTTTGATTTCCAACTTTTGCTTTTCCAACTTTAAATCCATTTAAGGTCGAGAAGGGCAGAACAGGAACTCACCCAGGATCACACTAATGAACCATTGTCCCAATCATGGTAGGATACGGACATCTACTGTGGGAGATTTCAGGTGCCCTGGTAAGCATGCCCCCAGCGGCCACTACTCTCCTTATATAGAAGAAGAAAGGGCTGGAAAAATAACAAAGATGAACAATGCTGCTCAATCCAACTCAATGAGCAAACATGTAGGTAGGTGCCTGTTGGGTACAAGGCATTCTGTTAGCCAATCAGAACAAGAAAAACAAGGACAAAAATCTCCTCTGCTTTCATGAGGGGATATAATACTATTGAAAAATTGGCTCATTCATGCATCTTCTTGTTGGACCAAAACATTATTTCTTGCAGCTCTAAGACCCAGACTACAGAAATACTAATAGGTGCCATTGTCAAGCCCTTCAATTAACAAGGCAAAATCGGAACATTTCATCATATTTGGACAGGTCCAGACAAAATACAAGAGAGGCTAGCATCAAGTCAGAAGACAAATGGAGATTATAAATATCATGCTAAAATAGATGTTTACAAGTTTTACCATGGGAAAGAAAACATCTCTGTCTTATAAAGATACCATTGAATTAACCACTAACTCTACATGATCATATAATGAGTTAAGGAGGAGGAGAAGAAGGAGACAAAGAAGAGGAGGAAGAGGAAGAGGAAGAGGAAGAAGAAGAAGAAGAAGAAGAAGAAGAAGAAGAAGAAGAAGAAGAAGAAGAAGAAGAAGAAGAGGAAGAGGAGGAGGAGAGGGAGGAGGAGGAAGAAGAGGAGGAGGAAAAGGAAAGAGGGGAGGAAAAGAAGAGGAGGAGGAGGAAGAAGAAAAAGAAGAATAACAAGCAGAGAAGGAAGAACAAGAAGAAGGAGGAGAGGAGGAGGAGGAGGAAAAGCAGGAGGAGGAGGAGGACAAGGATGAGGACTAGGACAAGGATAAGAACTCCCCCAAAGCTATTTCATCTTGCTCCAGGCACCCTCTCCAGCTTCACAGGGTTTGCCTTGCCCCTTGCACAGCACTTTCTACACCCCCACATCCTACTTTCCAGTCACACACAGCAGCTCGATGCCCAGGATATTCCTGTGGACAACGATAGAGTAGCTGAATGATAACTTGCTGAAGTCATTCCTCTATGATTATGATATTTCCACCCCATCATTTCTTCCTGATCCCAATGATTCTGACCCTCTAGATGGCTATTGTTCAAACTTCATTCTCAATAACTCCCACTGACCACTCCCTTATCTCATCCCTCTCAACCCAACTCCTCCTATGCCAATTCCCATTTTAATAGCACCCAACCTTTCTACTGTGCTCTTTGTAATGTCTTTCATTTCTTGTTCTTTCTATCTTCTAGCTCTCACTGAGACCCGGCTTCTCTGTAGTAACATAGCTTCTCTGGCCATCCTTTCCAGCACTGGCTGCACTTTCTCTCATACCCACTAACTCACTGGTCAAAGTAGAGGAGTCAGAATACTCCTTGCTGCTTCTTATCACTTCCAGATTCTCCCATCACTCAGTAACTTCTCCTCCATTGAGATTCACTCAATCCATATTTGTCACCCAATCAAGATTCTCATAGTGGGTATCTTCAGACCTTTAGAGACCCATTCTTCCTGCCCCAACTAGTTTTATGCCTGGTTCATCTTTCTTTTCTAGCACAGTGCATATAATGGCTCTGGAATTAGGAAGACCTGAGTTGAAATCTGACCTCAAACACTTAGTAGTTCTTTGTCCCTTTACCCAATCTAAGATCTTTTCTTGCCAAACTACAGCCTTGAATTATTCTTACCTTATGGCTTCTTTCTTTTCTACTCATGTGCTGCTGAATATAGCTAAAGAAAATCATGAAACTGTGCTAATTGGTCCACTACAAATTTATGATACATGACATCAACTGAGCTTTAATAAGATGATTCTTTTATGCCTTTCTAATAAACCCACTGTCCCAGTCACCACAACAGCTTTTTCAGTTCTTTCCATTCCTCCTCAAATCTCCCATGGATCTCTCCTTCTACCTTCTCAGCTGAGAGTCTTGGAAAGTGGGGAAAAAAATAAGACCATTTGCAGACAGCTCCTTCTTCCCTCCAATTCCTCTTCACATATCACTCAGATGTCTTTTTCAACCATTTCCTTCTTCTCCCATTTCACATAAAGAGTTGGGCTTCTTGCCAGGAAGTGCATTATAAGAGATACCTTATGTGTAGGATCAGGGGCCTCTCCCACTACCCACACAATTGCAAACCCTTCTATATGCACATATGGTGACCTCAAACTATCCCATATTATCTAGAAGATTATCTTCTCTTTCATCCCTACTTTCTCATTTATCTTCCTTCTTTCCAAAAAGTTATTGGCTTTTTTTCTACTGCCTATAACCATGTCTTTCTCATACTCCAAAAAACCTCCCTTTATCCATCCATCTCTACTAGCCATCATCTTCTCTCTCTTCCCTTTCATGGTTAAACTCTTTGAGAAGGATGTCTACAATGGATATTCTTCACTTCCTCTCCTTTTACTCTCTTCTTGACTCTTCTGACCCCAATATTCAACTGAAACTTCTCTCTGCAAAGCTACTGATGATCTCTTAATTGCCAAATCTAACAGTCTTTTCTCAATTCTCATTTCTCTTAACTTCTCTGCTATATCCAGTCTTGAAGTCTAGTATTGTCCTTGATTACTCACTGTCTCTTGCATCCCCATATTTAATGAATTGTCAAGTCCAGTCATTTCTACATTTGAAACATGTCTCTCAGGCGTTGCCTTCTGTCCTTTGACACCGCCACCCTGCATCACCTTGGTACAGTCCCTCATCACCTCTTGCCTAGAATATTGTAATAACTTGCTTGTTGGTCAAGTTTCTCTCTTCCTAAAGCACAAATCTGACTGGGTCACCCCTCTATTCAGGAAACTTCAATTGCTGTCTATCACCTTTAGGCAATAAATAAATTAATATATATGTATGTATGTATGTATGCATGTATAGAGAACATAAAAAGATAAAAAATAAATTAAATTTCAATTAGTAAATAAAAATAGAAAGAAAGAAAAAGGAAGGAAGGAAGGAAGGAAGGAAGGAAGGAAGGAAGGAAGGAAGGAAGGAAGGAAGGAAGGAAGGAAGGAAGGAAGGAAGGAAGGAAGATTAAAAAACAAAATCCCCTCTTTGTCTTTTAAAGTGCTTCTTTTCAGATTTCTTGCACCTTACTCTCCTCCAGGTGCTCTGGGATCCAATGGCATTGGCTTCCTTACCTATTCTTCAAACAGCACTCCATCTTCAGGCTCCAAGCATTTTTTCACTAGCTGTCCTTCATGCCTGGAGTTCTTTCCTTCCTCATCTCCTCATCCTGAGCTTTCTGTCTTCCCTGCCTTTCTTCAAGTCTCGTCTAAACTCCCATGTTCTTCAAGAAGCCTTTCCCAGTCCTCCTTAATCTTCTATCTTCCCCCCCAAGATAACCCCTAATATTCAATCTGCACATACATGTCTTCTTCCCTATTAGGCTATGAACTCCTTGAGAACTGAAACCATCATTTGCCTTCCTTTGAATCCCCAGTACTGGTATACAGTAGGCAGGTAATAAATGTTAGTTGATTGATCCAGAAGGACACATAGCCATTGTGTGACAGAGGAAGGGCATGGTCCCTTGTCTACCTAGTTCCATGTACTACCTCAGTCTGTACCCACTCTGCAACATACCGGAGAACTTGTTATCCAGCCTTTCCACCTTGGATCATCTTTTGTTTAAAATATTTTCCTTATTCCAAGCCCAAATTTTCCCTTTTTTGTACCCTCCACCCATCATTCCTGGTTCTTTGGATCAGGCATTACATTTCTAATACTTCTTCCCCATCCCCATCATTCTCTCCTTTTCCTTCAGCCCTCACTACAATCACTCGCCTATGCCCATAAATAAAGGCAAGAATTTGGCATGACCCTTTTGTCAAGGATGACCTCCAGGATTAGCTTCCCCAAGTGCACCAAAAGGCATCAGAAAAACAAATTAAAAAAAAAAAACAAAAACAAAAAATCAATTCAATTCATTCTGGGCTAGGTAGCCAAAAATAGACACTGATTGTTCCCAGAGTGCCGCAAATAATAAGTTGTATTCCATGGGCTCCTGGAGAGAATTGAAAAACTCGTTTTCTCTGGAGGAAAAAGAAACCAGGCCCTATAAACTAAAGCCAGGACTGTTCCAAACACTGCATTAAGGACATTCCCTATTCTGATTTTACAAGCTGGAGTCAGGTACACACGCTGAGTCTCTTGAATATATTTACAATAAAATCAGCATAATGCACAGTTAATATTCAGAATGTGATTAATCCAAATACCCCATTCCACATTCCAATTACATCCACTGCTTGCCAACGTAGGCCATGTTTTGCTTAAACGCATATGGAGTCAATCGGAGCTTTAGATTTATGCCCATTGCTGAATACTAGGCTTTCTGATGGTAATAAGTTATATTCCTATTATGTGGTGGGCAATAAAAAATCTGATATTTATTCTCTGGATTTTTTAGAAAGTCTCAGAAAGTGGCTGAGCTGCTAGAACATTGCTACATAATTCACAAACTAATATCACGGTCGCTGTGTTATTGGGTTTTGAGAAACTAGAGAAGAAATTGGAATGCTCGTCTCTTCGACCATATTCAGAAGAGAGAGATTACTTCTCCTTCCTTCTGGGTGGTTCCTGTGTTTGGGAGATGGGCAAAGCTGTGGCCCTCATACATGCCCCCCATATACAAAGTTCCATCTCCCACCTCCATGCCTTTGAAGAGGCTGTCCCTCATGTCTGCAGTCCTCCCTTCCTGAACTTCTGCATCTAAATATCTCCAGCTTTCCTTCAAGATTTTTTCATCCAAATTCAACCTCCTAAATAAGGTCTTTTCTGATTTAGCCAGAGGCAGTTAGGTGGCTTAATGGAGAGAGTTATGGGACTGGAGTCAGGAAGATTTGAATTTAAATACAGTTTCAGATACTTACTATCTGTGTGGTCCTGGGCAAGTCATTTAACCTTAACCAATTGCTTCAGTTTCCTCAGTTGTTAAAATGAGGCTAGGAACAATACTAGGACAGGTATGTGGTGTAATGGATAGAGCACCGGGCTTGGAATCAGGAAGATTCATTTCCACGTGTTCAAATCTGAGCTCAGACACTTGCTATCTGTGTGATTCTGGACAAATCACTTGACTCTATTTGCCTCAGTTTCCTCATCTGTAAAATGATCTGGAACTGCTTCAGTAGTATCTTTGCCAATGAGACTCAATGACAATGAGACAATAACAACAGTCTCCACCTAACTGGGTTGTTGTGAGGATTAAATGAGATAATATTTGTAATATACTTAACAAAGTTCTTGGCACATAGTAGGTGCTCAATAAATGTTTATTCCTTTCTCCTAATCTCCCCAACTCCTAATGTTTTCTTCTTCCTAGAAAAACATTTTATATTTTCTTTGTATATATTTCACATTGGTTTATCTATGTACAAATTATCTCTCCCCAGTAGAATGTAAGTTTCTCTAGTCAATCAATAAACGAGCATTTATTAAGCCCTTACTAGTGCCCGATATGGCGATTGGTGCTCGGAGATACAAAGAAAAAATAGCAAAATGGCCCCTTCCCTCAAGGAGCTTATATTCTAACTGAGGTGACAAATGGATGTCTCTCAGTACTTACAGAGTTAACACAAGATCATTTCAAGGGCAGCAGCAGCTGGAGAGAGGGAGAGGAGGAAAGGCTTCTAGTAGAAGGTGGGGTGTGAATTATGTGGGAGGAGAAGGGCTGATTGGAAAGCTCAGATCCACTGATTTCCCCCCAGGCCCCTTAGTGTAATTGCCCACTTAAAGGGGCAGGATCTAGGAAATGTGAATGTCTTAGAAAAAAGTTAAAAGGGATGTTTAGCCTTTATTATTCCTCTAGAAATGGGAAATTATTTCACCCAACTTGATAGCATTAGATGGCAAGTAAATACTGGATCAGCCATGCCCCTAAAAGCTTATAAAACCAAACTATTGTCAGTGCAGCATTGAAAGCTACAGGTTGAACTTATTATGTCTTTAAAAAGAAAAGTGCTACATAATAGACTAAAATCAGTTTTATATATCAGCCTCTTATTCTATTCTGCTAGGTCTATGGAAACAAATCCATTGATTTGTTTGGTCCTTATTAAATTCAGAATAATCTTGTTTAAAGAAAAACACTCATTAAAATCAATCAAGGCAGGAAAGGTAAGCTTTAGAAACTATATAACTATGGCTAAGTGGAGAATGTCTAAATAAGTTGTGGTAGACGAATATCCTGGAATATTTCATAAGAAAAAGTAACCATGAAGAATTCATGTTGACTTGTAGCTGGTTAGCTTAGCTGGTGAAGGCGTTGTGTTAATGAAACTGAGCTGATTATTCAGCTGTAATCTCGGGGAGCTAGACCCGGAGAGGAGAATAACATGGTTCTGGTTAGTTGTTATCAGAGAAGACAGATTAAAAAAAATAAAAGAAAGGACCTTTCACCATGCTGTGGAGTCTGGATGTCCACAACCCAGGAGCCTTGAAAAGGTTCAGTAATCGACATGTATAATTTTACAGTTACTTGCAACCCAAGATCTAAAGAGTTTTTGAGCTAGAAGCTTTCAGGGGAAAAACAAGTCTATTTGGATCCAAAGCACAGAATTCACTTGGATTGCAGTTCATCTATTTGTAAATGAAACATTCTGATGAAAACTTAGCTTGCCCCAGCTCTCTCGCTGTCTCATTGTCTCTTTCTCTTTCTTTGTCTCTCACTGTGTGTCTCTGTGTCTCTGTCTTTCTCTCTCTCTCTCTGTCTTTGTCTCTGTCTTTCTCTGTTTCTATCTCTCTGTCTGTCTCTATCTCTCTATCTCTGTCTTTATCTATCTTTGTTTCTTTGTCTCTGTCTCTCTCTGTCTGTATCTCTCGTCTCTGTCCTGTGTCTGTCTTTCTCTGTTTCTCTCTATCTCTTTGTCTGTCTCTATATCTCTATCTCTACCTTTATCTATCTCTGTTTCTTTGTCTCTGTCTCTCTGTCTGTCTATCTCTGTCTCAATCTCTTCTCTGTCTCTCTGTCTCCCTGTTTTATCATCATTATCATCATCATCAACAACAACAAAGGACTTTTTCCATGCATATGCTATCTGAGATATATCTAACCATAGGGAATTTTTCCATCTTATCCAAGCAGATCTGAGGCTGCCCAATTTCCCTACTTTGCCCAATTCAGTTCTTCCTTATTCTCCCTTCTCAATATAAATCCCTTGCTTCACTCTGCCCAGAGACCTGTCTCCCTTGAGGCCGAGGACTCCCTGGCTCTTTTTAATGCCCAAATCAAAGCCCTTTGCTGGATTTGAAGACCATTTCAGCCAGAATTCTTTCAGAGATGACCCTCGCCCCACACCCTGGTACCCCAACCTTTCCAGCATAGCCCAGCAATCTGACTTTTAGACACAGACGTGCTTGCACGGGAAAAGAAATACCTTCCTTTATGAAATACAAAAAAGAATGTAGACACTGCCTGGTTCCTAAAGGGGGCGAGGAGGCATCATGGTGCACAGGGTGCCTAGAATTAGGAAGGCACCTTGTTTAGTCATGACCAACTCTCTATGACATCATTGGGGCTTTTCTTGGCAAGAAAGTTCCAATGGGATCACAAAAAGTCGGGCAGAACTGAAGAACAACCATCACAAATTGCCCCAGTGCCCAGGGCAGTAATCCATCCCTGCCTTACCCCTTCCCAAAGACCTGGCCTTCAGGTGGGTCTCAGGCCTATGTATCCAACAGCCATTCACTAAGCACTTATTACATAATACCACTTTGTCAAGTAAATACAAAGGGACCAAGAAATAACTGCTCCCCATATGGAGCTTGCAATCTAACAGGTAGAGAGATACACATCTTTTAGGAGAGTGGATTTATTTGTTTGTCATTGTTTTTAGTGCTGGGATTTTTAAAAATTCATTTTATTTTCAATCCATGGAACAAAACAAATCCTATACCAGTACAATAAACAAATGATGATTGCACACAAAACTGCCAATCTACTACATATAGCTTGCCTTTCCCTCCAAATATATAACAAAATGAACATGTAAATTTCTCTTTCCCCCTTTTTTTCTTCCTTTTTCTCCTTGTCCTATACGTGGCTACTATTAGAATAAATAGATATATATGTAAAATTATTCTGTACATACTTCTATTTATCAGTTCTTTTTCTGGATGCAGATAGTATCTCTCTTCACCTGTCCTTTTTTTCAATTTGTATATTTGTGATAGTCACAATGACTCAGTCATTCAATCATCCTTAAAACGATATTGTTGTTTCTGTATACAATGTTCTCTTGGTTCTAGGAGGATAGGATTTAATTACCCCAGCCTTCCTCCCAGCTAGTTGATATAATACAAAGAATAATGGACATATACCAAAGACAGTATTTCTTTTTTTTATTATTATAGCTTTTTATTTACAAGATACATGCATGGCTAATTTTTCAGCATTGACAGTTGCAAAACCTTTTGTTCCGATTTTTCCCTTCCTTCCTCCCACCCCCTCCCCCAGATGGCAGATTGACCAATACATGTTAAATATGTTAAAGTGACAGTATTTCCTTTATAAACTACAAATACGTGTCTGTGTCTTTTCATCCCTTTATAAAGTTTTTAAGAGGTCTGTGATTTTACATGATAGCTCATGTAGAAACTATACCAAATTGCCTATTGTCTTTGGAAGAGGGAAGGGGAGGAAGGAAGAGAGAAAAATTTGGAACTCAAAATCTTGTAAAAATGAATGCTAAAAATTTTCTTGAAATGTAACTTGGGGAAAAAAAATAAAATACTATTTGTGTGTGCATATGTGTGTGTGTGTGTGTGTGTGTGTATACATATAGTAAAAAAAAAAAATTGTGATTGCACCAAATGGGAGCTGCCCATTGGCCCAGTGAAATCAGTTTACAACCTTGTTTAGTCAAGGACCAACATCTGACTTTGGGCTCACAAGAAAGAAGAGAAGGTACATAGAGCTGGGAAGGCAGAAGAAAAGAGAAGGGAAGGCACATTAAGGAGCAGCAACAAGGTCACATAAGAGGATTCTGGGTCATTGAAAGACCCTGGACTTCAGACCCCAAGGAGGCAATTCTGTCTAGAATTCCCTTCTCCCCTTGTGGGAGCCTGAAGCTTTTCCTCTGGGCACAAGAAATGTCTGTTTCATTAAAGTCTGTTTACCTTTCTTGGTTTTAAATGTTTACATTATCATTTAATTTGGCAGTTGAGATAAATGGAGTCAAGCCAGGTCTTGCTAATTTGGTGTACTTCTCGAGAATGTCATTAGAACAGGCAATTGAGGGGAGCATCCTCTCTGTTTTTTAGCAGAACAGTCTCTGGGGACTTGGAGAAGAGAGGACACAGAGAAAAATAGAAACAGAGAAAAAGAGAGAATTTCTGTACAAGAAAATGTATTCAGGCAGAGTCAGTAATAAGGGAGGCGTGTCTGAATGACCTGCCCACCACGCCACCCCACTACTGCAACATGGGACTTCAAAGCCCCATATAAATATTCCCTCTGCTTACTAAAAGCAGAGACTCAAGACCTAGAAGGGGACTTTGACTCCTCTTGTCTCACTCCTTTATTTTATAGAGAAAGTTGATCTAGGAAAGGCTTTTTGACTTTCCAAAATCATAACAGTAAATAATATATGGCCCTTGACCCCTTGGAACTTATGATCTAACAATCTAGCTGATTGGTTGGGAGAAGTTATGAAATTGTATGTCTTACCATCTCACACTCTCAGGGTGGCTAATATGTCAAAAAGGAAAATGTTTGATGTTGGAGGGGATGTGGGGAAAATTGGAACACCAGTGCATTGCTGGTGGAGTTGTGAACTGATCCAAACATCCTGGAAAGCAATTTTAAACTATGCCCAAGGGGCTAAAAAATGTACTTATCCTTTGGTCCAGCTCTATCGCTGCTAGGTCTATCTCCCAAAGACATTCAAAAATAGGGGGCAGTAAGGGGGAAGGACCTATTAATATAAAAATATACATAGCAATTCTTTTGGGGGTGGCTAAGAACAGGAAATTTTGATTGATGGATGATCATCAACTGGGGAATGGCTAAACAAGCTGTCATATATGATTGTAATAGAACATTATTGTGCCATAAAAAATGGCAAGCACGGTGATTTCAGAAAAATCTGGCAAGATTTACATGAACTGATGCAAAGTAAAATGAACAGAATCCAGAGAAGATTGTACACAGTGACAGCAATATTGTGTAATGATCGACTGTGAATGACTTAGCTATTCTCAACAGTACAATGATCCAAGACAGTCCCAAAGGACTAATGATGAAGCACTTGCTAGCCGCCTCTAGAGAAAGAATAGATATTGATTGAATGCAGACTGAAGCAAGCTTTTTTTTTTTTAACTTTTTTTTTCTTTTTAATTCACATCTTCTTGTACAAAATGACTGAAATGGAAAAGTTTTACATAATTGCACATATATAACTTATATTTGATTGCTTCCAGTCTCAGGGAGGGGGGAGAGGGAAGAGGCAAAGGGGAAGGAGGGAGGAATAAAATTCAGAATTCAAAACTTTAAATAAAAATGTTTTTAAATTTGGAAAAAGAAAGTGTTTCTCTTCCTTCTTTGCTGAGTTGAGGGATCATAGGTCGGGAATTATTGTTCATTCTTCATTTTCTAAGAGGACCAGTGGTACAGCAGGGCGATGTCGTGCTTTGCATGTGAATTGGATTTAAGGGAGACAGAGCTGCACAGAGTTATCAGCCTCACTTTCTCTTCCTGAGTCACTGAAGTTCAGTAGCAGGAGAAAAAGCAGGACCACTGGCAATGGCCCATGATGCAGCGGATGATGTTAGCATTTTTGATGTCTGGCCCAGTAAGGCAGTACCTGCTTCAGCTGCCTTCTTGGCCCTTGGAACAAATAGATGCCCATTCTATCCAAGGAGGTCTTCCCATGCTAGGAGCAGACATCTCCCCTCAATTCATCAACAAAACCAAAGCCTATTGGTTGCCCTCAGCCTGTCTGCCAAGATAGTTCTGTAGGGTATATAGCTGCTGCTTTGCTACAGCTTCTTGGAGTCACAAGTGAGAGCTGGGAAGGAAGTGGACACTGAAGAGGAATAAGCAGCCCTGAAAGGGGTTCAGCAGCCCCCAGACCAGAGGTGCTAGTCCTCCAGGAACACATACACCCCCAGTGGGGAGAGGAAGACTATATCCCGAAGGATTTGTCTGAGGCATTGAGTCATTATTGAACTTTTTCTTTTCTTTTTTTATTCTTGGTTATAAGAGTTGACTTCAGGCCTGTGAGAAGCTTAAAGAGCTGAATGGAACCTAGAGTGGAACAAAGGAGTAAACTTGACCAACCTGAGCACTGTTCTTAAAATAGACATTTTGGGAAGATGTGACTGGTCAGAGGAAGAAATCACAGGAAAGGAGGGATATTCCAGAGCTAGAACAAGTTTGGAGAGGGAAGCATGAAGCCCAGAAAAGAATGAGGGCAATCAGTTCTTGGAAGTAGAGAAAGAGGGAATTCCAAGGTTACACAGGCAATAAGTAAGCCCGGGAGCTGGAATTTGAACCCAGGTCCTTGACTGCAAAGTCAGTGCTCTTTACCCTATAACATGCTCTGTTCTATAGAGAAGGATAGGATATAATATTAGAGCATGAAATACTGTGGCGCAAAGGAAAGAATATGGGCTTTGTAGGCAGAAGACCTGGGTTCAGGTTTTGACTTTTTCACTAACTATATGACCATGGTCAAGTTCTTTCTCCTCTCTAGGGGTTGCTTTACAAGGCTTCTTAAATCTCTTCCAGCTCTTGATCTCAGATCTGTCTGTTGAAACCCTTCTTTTCCATCAAGAATCAATTCAGATGCTTCCTCTTCCTCCATGAAACCTTCCACACACAGATAAAAATTCTCTCTCCCTCCTCCAAATTCTACTTGGCTACTCTTCTTTGCCATATCACTTTTCATCACAGATTTAAAACTCCCCTGCCACGGGCTCCACTCAATCCCAGACTAGCCCACAACTTCACTCCCTCCGCCTTAATCACCTTCTCATGCCAGCAGTGTTTCTACCCTATGTCCTCCCTCTTTGCATGGGTGAATTACTTCACTTGAGGAAGCACCCTCACCAGTTATACTAACTTCAAACAGCCCATGACTCCCTGAAGGATTTCTGTATCTCCCCCCTCTGCAGGTACCTTTCTCCTTCCCTTTTACCTTTTCTCCTGCTCTTCATGTATTGTCTTCCCCATTAAATTATAAGCTCCTAAAGTACAGGGATTGTCTTTCTTTTTCTTGTGTGTGTGTATTTGTGTGTGTGTGTGTGTGTGTGTGTGTGTACATGTGTGTGTATATTTCCCAACACTTAATACAGTATCTGGCACATAGTAAACACTTAATAAATTTTCTATTTATCCATCCATCCTTATCACTATCTATCCATCCATTCTTGCATCTATCCATCCCTCCTTATCTCTAGCTATCCATCCATTCCTCTTTTTTCTATCTACCTACCTATGCAGCTATCCAACTGTCTCTCTGTCCACACCTCCATCCACTCCTCTATCTATCTATCTATCTATGTATCTATCTCTCTATCTATAATCTAGTTCAATCCCCTCATTTTATACATCAGAACACTAAAGTCAAAAAAGGTAAAAATGATCTCTCAATTTAAAAAATTGAAAGTTCATTGAAGTTGCAGGGATTGTGTCCCCTTTTTTCCCTTTTGTATCCCTAGAACATAACAGTGCCTTGGAGAAAATGTTGAAATATTCATGTATAGATCTATATTCAAAAGAGATCCTAAATTCAGGAAATTCCTTTTTTTTTTTTAGTTATTTCAGGCGTATCAAACTCATTGTGACTCCATTTGGGTTTTTCTTGGCAGAAATACTTAAATAGTTTGCCATTTCCTTCTCCAGTTCATTTTACAGATGAGGAAACTGAGGCAAAAAGGGTGAAGTGACTTGCCTAGAATCACACAGCTGGTCAGTATCTAAGACCAGATTTAAATTCAGGAAGAAGAATCTTCCTAAACTTCAGGCCGAGAACTCTATCCACTACCAGTATCATATTCCCTCTGATTTATACAAAACAATAAGCCCATTAGAAAATCTGCACAAGTAGGAAATGCTTGCTGTGATGATTTTGAAACACATTTGGGCACGGCTTATCTGGCCCTCGGCAAACAGGAATCAGAGGCCACCGTTTCTACAAATGGACCACAGTGAATGTCAACTCAAGCCTGGCTTCTAGCTACTTCAAAGGAAGTCGGAAATAAGCCCAACTCACCAGGGATATATCTTGCTTGAGTTTCCTAAGATCTGCTCAGGGACAGCTCCTCTTCTGAGCCGGGGAAGGTAGAAGGGAGCGGAGAGGGTAGGTATGTTACAGTAGTCTCCAGAAGCTAGCCATGCTGGATAAAAGAAAGCAACATTTTTTGCTTCATCCCTGACAGCTCAAACCAGTACGAACACTTATAATGTAGTCAACCACAGCCAGGTAGTTATCTATTTTGAAAGGAGAGGGACACCTCCTTAAATCAGCCTGCTTAGTTGCATTTGGCCTGCCGATGGATAGGTCAGATCAATCCTGGGAAACCAGACACGTTTTCAGCAACAAAGTGGATGGTATAGAAGGTACATGGAGAGAGACATCAGGTGGTTCAGAATCGGATCAGCTGTGGCAAGGCAATATTCTGAGAAGCTTGTGTCATGGTACCCGGCAAGAATTACCTCCATGATGGTTGCGATTTCTCTACCATGAGGGGGTTGGATTAAATGGCCTCAGAGGATTCTAATTGGCACATATCTGAACAAGGATCCCCTCCACAACAGATCCTCAACTAGAATTTGGGAGAAATCCAGAGTGGAAACCCGATACCACCCAAGCCAACTCATTTCTCTTTGGGATGAGTCTCAACATTAAAATTATTCTTACACAAAGCCTAAATCTAAATCTCTGAAATCTCAATTCGGTTAAATTTATTCAGCTTCTACTACATTAGACAAAGACAACCCTGCCCTCTGGGAAATTTGTAATCTTCTGAGGAGGAACAACACAGACAAAAATAAGTAGATATAGACTATACAAAAAATAAATACAAAATCACTTCTATCCATAATTCCCAGTTCTTCCCTCTGGGCTAAATATAATAAATCAAATCTGTTTACGTGTGAAAGATATGATGGAATGATACATGATGGAAGACAATATGATACAGTAGAAAAAAGGCTCAATTTATTTGTCCAAAGATCTGAGTTCAAATCTTGCTTCTCTGTCTCTTACAATCTGTGTGATCTTAGATGAGTCCTTTCCTCATCTGTAAAATGAGAATTCCATGACTTCTAAGGTCAATTCTTCAAACACTTCAGCCAGTTGACGAGCATTTGTTAAGTGTGTGGTATTTGACTATTGTTTGGTACTGAGGAAACAAGACTGAAATGAATCCCAGGATTCCAGAATTTATAAGATGGAAAGATTCAGAGCTAGCTAATTTAATGCAAAATAAAAGGTACCCCTGAACAACCCACTCAACAAAGTAGTCATCCACTTGTTCTACCTTTCATGAACTTCAGCCTTTGTCGTATTTCCACGTATAAATAAATACAAGGGAATTGGGGAGAGTTGGGAGGGGGGAGCACTGCCTTTCCTCTGACATACAATGGCTATCTTTTCTTATGAAACTGAAGAATCAGAAGAGCCCAAGTCCTGAGCTAGAAGAGACCTCAGAGGCCATCTAGTACAACCCCCTAAGTCTGCAGGTGAGAAAACCCTTCAGTGCATTGTCCATGGGGGACATGACATGTGGGAAGTGACAGAAGAAATATTTGAACCCGCTGACTCTAAACCATTCTAATATTCATGAAGCTAGGACCCTTTTGGGCAGCAAGGTAAGCACTAGACAACCGTGAAAACTATAAATCATGCCTTGATTGGTAGCTTTCCCAATTTCTAAGGTGTGATCACTCAAGCTGAATATGTAATAATTGATTCTAGAAAAACCTTGGGAGTAACATACATTGCCTATTTACAATAAATCTGGAAAGAGAGGCTAGGCCATGTTTAGAAGAGCTCTAAATGCCAAAGAAATTTAATCTGGTCTTAAAAGTAATAGGGAGCCATGCATTTGCAAGATAACTAATCTAGGCTAACCATCCAGCCTGGAACATGGACATGGAACAGCAAAATAAATATGCTTAGAGGATGACATTGGTTCTCCTTAGCACAAAACATGCAGCGCTAACAGTCCATAAACTACCTAAACTAACTCAGCCTTCAAAAGTCACAAAAACAGACCCTTAGGGATTTGGAGTTTTGCACAGGTCTGATTTTCCCAACCTTTTATCCATTGCAGTCAAGAACCAAATCAGTTCCAATGGAGCAATAATGAACTGAACCAGCTACACCCAGCGAAAGAACTCTGGGAGATGACTAAGAACCATTACATTGAATTCCCAATCCCTACATTTTTGCCTTCCTGCCTTTTTTTAATTTCCCTCACAGGCTAATTGTACAATATTTCAGTCTGATTCTTTTTGTACAGGATAATAACGGTTTGGACATGTATACTTATTTTGTATTTAATTTATACTTTAATATATTTAACATGTATTGGTCATCCTGCCATCTAGGGGAGGGGGTGGGGGGAAGGAGGGGGAAAATTGAAACAAAAGGTTTGGCAATTGTCAATGCTGTGAAATTACTCATGTATATAACTTTAAATAAAAAGCTATTTTAAAAAAATAGCTCAAGACCCATGGATAGACCTGTGTCCAGCATCTTCAACCTAAAAATGACCAGACTTTTTCTTAAAGAACAGCCTTGTCTGTGACTTTCTCAAGGTACAGTGCAATGTGAAGGAAAGAGCTCTAGATTTATAATCAAGTTTTTAAAAAGTTTTTAAAAAAATCTAAGTGTGGCCAAGCCCTGGTCATGTGACCATGGGTCTTGAACCTCAGTTTCCCCAATCTGTAAAAGGTAAATAAGAACATTAGCACACAGATTTCCTGGGACAGTTGTAAATAAAAGACTATGTAAGACATTAATAATAACATGTTATGATATAATATAAATATGTAAATTTAACAATTATAATAACAAAAGTCTGGGTTCTTACAGAATTTTGAAACTTGTATATCACCTCATGAGGTAGGTAGGTAATGTTCCCCTCACTGCAAGGAGGAAACAAAGTTGAGAGAAACTCAATGATTTGCACAAGCTTCTTTGCAAAGATATGGGGGGGGGGGCACTACATTTGGCAAAAACTACATAGATTTTCAAACTAATCTGAAGTAAGTTGGCTAGTTCGACCAAATTAATTTTTATGTCCTCTTGCTTTTTTATTCTTTTTTATAAGAGATCTATCTCTTTATAGGAAAATAATGATGGATTCATTCAGAAAAAAAGATAACATCAAATAAGAATTGTCAATTAAACAATTTTAAAGATGTCAGACTTGAAGCTTAAACTGAGAGCTTTTCTGACCTACATTGTCCCCCAAGTGAAATCATTTCTGTCCCAAACATGCCAGAAATATATAACTTTTCCCTCAGGAAATAAGTGATTTTCTAGACTTTCATGGGATCAAAGATAGCACAAATTGAACCAGTTTTTCCATCTCTTAGCTCTCTGTTCACTACTTTGAGCAACCAAAGGCATCGCTCCTTTCTTCCCACTTTCATGGTTCCAAACAAGCCATACACCAAAGTAGTGACTTATTTCTATAGCTCATCAAGCTTTTCAAATTCTCCCAATGCCCCTGTGAAATAATTAGCCTTAGAATGATTGTCTTCATATGTAGGGGCAGAACCTGGCCTCTGGACATGTGATTTTATCATTATTCTGGACTCTCATTGTGGAAACTCCATGCCCTAAAACAAATTAGGCCTGATCTTACAGAGTTGCATTGAGAAGTTGTGATTTGTCCAAGTTCTATAGTCAGTAGGTGTCAGAGGCAGGACTTGAACCCAAGTCTTCTGGCTATCCACTACTCTATACCACCTCTCATCCCCATATTCCAAAGAGAAAACTGAATTCCCTTGCCTTTCATCACCAGTTAGTAACTGTCAGAGCTAGGTATAGCCAGGGTAGTAGGAGATCTTTGCAGAGATGAAAAAGGGAACTTTTGGTCAATTTAAGATTATTATCAATTAAGAGTCAAAAGGATGAATCTTTGCAATATGCAAGAGGAGCCTCTCCTTAGGACTCTTTTTCTAATAAAGGTAGGGAGTGTGAGAGAGAGGAAGAACTTTTCTCCCCCATACCAGAAGCATAATCATTATTTGCAGCAGAAGTACATAGCATCCAACGATGGATACTTGTCTAGACAAGCCTAAGGTTATATACCTCAAATCCCTGCCTATCTTATTCTGCCTTCCAAGTACTCATAGTAGGCACTTAATAAATTCTGATGGACTAAGTACCTACCCATTTCCTTTTTCTGAGTACAAGTTGACAAAGAGTAATCTTAAAAGATGGATATTTGTCATCTTGGTAGTTTCCTTGTGGGTTGAGTTCTTTCTTGAGTTCCAAGATCATGGTCAGAGAAGATTTCTTTTATAGTTTGTTTCCTTTATTGTTTGTTTGATGGCTCCCACCCATTTGAATATCCCCACCTTTGTTTCCCAGAAAAGAGGATCACAGTCATGATTATCCTCTCTGGAAAATATATATATTTCTTGATTAAGAAGGAGATCTGGACCCTGCCAGCTTTCCATGATATTTGCTGCAAGCACTGCAGGGATGAAAGTCTGAGGTGAATACAAAATATCTGCTCCATAGATCCACAAAGAGTCTTCAGCTTCCAGGGGAATATCATGAGTGTAATGAGCTATGGAGTGTTTTATGTCTCCCGTATCTGCTCATGCATGCCTTCCAGTCCTATGCATCTTATATAGTTTCTGTGATAGAGGAATTAAGCCATTGTTCCACACTAGCTATAAATTTTGCACATCAGGTACTTTTGAGGGTGGGGGACACTATTACCATAATTTGGGGGAAATCTTGGATATTAGTCATCCCTAAGCCTTGTTTTTGAGATTTTCCTAGAGTTGCTCCTGAGAGAAGGGCAGAGTCAGAGTTATGAAATCAGGGACTGCCTGTATCAAAGCCACGTGAACCTCGTCCCCTTGGGAGATCCTTCTTGAGCCACTGGTGACTCCTAATACAAAGCCAGGTCTTTCCCGATTCCTTCCATTCTGCCACAATATCACTGAACTCTCTCCGAGCTATCCATTCAAAATCGGAGGACCCTTCAATAAATTCCACTCCAGCTCCCAGATGGGATTGCCCTGGCCCCTTTCCAAAACTCCCAGAGATTCTGCTCCCATGTCAACTGCTTAGTAGGCCAGCTGTCACCAATGTTTTACAATGCTCTCAATGAAGAGCAAATCCGTATTGATTTCAGGAGAAGTGGAGCTGTAAATTACTAGTCATGACTGGCTGGCCCATCCTGAGATGAGGATCTATCGATTGGACTGAGGGTCTAAATCTAATTATCACCCAAGGAAATTCATTGGAAGAGAAAAACAATGCAGATTTGGAAAGAGGTCATTAATACATTGGAATTACCTGCAAAAACACATACTGTATAATTCATTTAGTCCTCAGAGGTGATTGCTTTGGAGATCCAGAGGCTTTCTTTAGCCAGGGTTGGGTGTAAGCTCTGCTCCTGGCTCATTATCCCATAGTAAGTAATATTTACAAAGGTTGGTTTCCCCTAACTTTCTCTCTCTGCTGTTTTCTTAGTCTGACTAAATCTAGCTCAGTCTCTGAGTATTTGCTAGCTGAAAAAATCATGGCAAAAATCTAAGCAGCCTGGTATGGAGGCCAAGCTTGGACTCAGACAATCTGGGCTTGAAACCTAATTGTGTGGCTTTAGCTATATCCCTCCATTTCTCCATACCTCAGTTTCCCCAAATGTAAAAGAAAAGGACTGTGCTTGATGAGCTCTAAGGTTTCTTCCAAGCTTTGAATCTATGGTCACCTGTATTACTAGGCTTTATGCAAAGCAGGAACACAGTGGAGAGATCCCTCAATATTACAACCAATACTCTTCCAGAGAAGATAATGAGCCTCAAGTTAATGCTACAGAAAGAACCATTTGAAAGAACTTGGAGCATTTAGCCTAAAGAAGGGAAAACTTAGAGTGGGATTGGATGCTTGTGGTTGGATTTGGAAAGGCTGCCTTGAGAAAGGGTGATTGGAACTTGCTCTGCTTAGTCCCAGAAGGCAGAATCATATGCTTGTAGCTAAAGTAGATTTTGGGAAAGCTTCCTGATTTTAGAGCTGCTCCCAAAATGGGATGAACACCCTTGGGAGACAAAGGGTGCCTTTCCCATGGAAGTCTTTTCATATTTCCTTTATCATTGTATATGAGTGAGAATTGCTGATTGCTCCCGCCCATTTGAATATCCCCACCTTTTTTTTTTCCCTTTTTGGTCTGATTTTCTGGCACAACATGACAAATATGGAAATATATTTAAAAGCATTGCACATATTTAATCTATATCAGATTGTTTGCTGTCTTGGGGTGGAGGGAGTAAGAGAAGGAGGGAGAAAAATCTGGAACATATAATCTTACAAAAATGAAAGTTGAAAACTATCTTTATATGTATTTGGAAAAATAAAATACTATTGAGGCGGGGAAAAACTCTACCTTTACCAAGTAAGAATGTCTTCACTGAATTGTCCAATCAAAACTGGGCTAGGATTAGGAAACTCTTGGGTCCTATTCCTAATTGTTCTTAGCTGACCACACAAGCTTGGAAAGCTTACTAAGTTTCCACAGGATTCAGTTTCTGCAGTTGTAAAGTGGGTTTCTTAGAGTACTTTGAGAATGGGTGAAGGGCACCCTTATTTCTGAAGAAAAGCTCCTTGAAGGTAAGAATTATATTGAGTTTTGGGTTGTTTTTTTTTTCATTTTCATTCCCAAGCCCTCAGCAATAAGCTTGGTACATAGTAAGTCTTTTAAAATGATTGTTGGATATAATGGAGTTGATGCACAGAGCATCATCCAAATGATTTAGTGGGAAAGGTATAATGGGCACTGACTTAGATATTTAATTTTGGGATGACCCTGGGAAAGTCACCCTCTCTGTACCTCAGTTTCCTCAACTGCAAAATGGGGGAGTTGAATTTGACTGCTTCTAGGATTCCTTCTAAGCTCTAAATCTATGTCTCAATATTCTGGAAAGAAAGTGTAACTCTGATTCAGGGACATTCAATGTCAGATAAAAGTAATATTCTTATTCCAAACTGGTAGGAACCATCCAAATTAACATTTGTTAATTAACAAATGAACATCTGTTAATTAACATTTTATCTGTGACAATTTGGAATTGGGTCCTTTGTATTGTTCTTGACAACATACATGCCTTTCTATGGGATCCTAGGAGCTAGGGCCGGAAGGGACCATAGAGATCATAGAGAACCATCTTGTCATTTTATAGATGCAGGAATTTAGGACTTAAATCAAAGAATTTAGATACATTAAATAATTTGCCCAGGATCCCCCAACCAATAAGTGACAGAGCTGAAACTTGAGTCTAGATTCAAATGGCAAATCTAGTGCCCCTCAGTTTCACAGGACTGTCTCTTCTCCTATAGATTATTCATACTCTATGGGAAGAGAGTTTAATATAGAAACACTAAAGAGCTACTTTCTTAATCTCCAATCTCAATGATAATCTAAGGGTAACCCTGAGGGAAGGGCCTGTCCTCTTTATTATTATATAGTTCATGGGCCCCCATCAGTTGCTTCCCATTCAAGATTATCGGTAGATTATCAATTAGTTCTCTCTTGGATGTGGTTCAGTTGTGTCCCTCTCTTTGTGTCATTTGGGGTTTTCTTGACAATAATGCTAAAATGGCTTACCATTCTTAGCTCATTTTTCAGAAAAGAAAATTAAGGCAAACAGAATAATTGTTAAGTGTCGAAGACCATATTTGTACTAAAGAAAATGAGTCTTCTTGACTCCAGGCCGAGCATTCACTCTACTGAGCCACATACTCACCCATCAATTAGTTGGCTAGACTTAATTAACTTTTTAAAAAGAGATATTCCAGAATATGGTATAGTGAAAATAGCTGTTGGAAAAGCATTTCTTCCCAAAGTCAAAGAGCCTAGGGAAAAGTGAGCTTAAGCTTACAGGATTCACAAGTCCTAGTACCTACTTCTTTTCTCTCCTCTTGGTGAGGAGCTTCAAAAAGTCCCCTTAAAGAATTGAAAAGCTCTTTGCTGAGATCCTTATGAAGCTATGAACCTGCCTTCCATCCCCTCTCTCAGGGGATAATTACAAGACACCAGTGAGAAAATGGGAAATCCCAAATCCTCCACCCTTTCAAACCTCCTGATTTGATCAGGATCCTCCTGATCCTCCTGAAGTTTAAAGATCAATAAAGGAAAGTTTATAACTGAAAGCAGGGCATTCTCCTCCTGCACTACACACCTCCCTTTTCCCAACCCCAATGCTTCATTCACTTTAATCTCTACATGATCAAATCCGTTCTGCCCAAACTGACTTCTTGAGTATATACAAGAGCCATAGGGAGTTACCAAGTTTCCTCAACCAATCAGAACGGTGAGTCCCCGTTCATGCGAGTTCACAATATTGTCTGAATATACTTTGAAATATGCTCTTTTTCTCTTTCATTCTTCATTTTGTTCAAGTTTTCTTATACAAAATGACTCTTATGGAAATGTTTTACAAGATTACACATGTATAACCTATATCTGCCTAATGTCTTAGGGAGAGGGAGGGGAGGGAAGAAGGGAAGGATAGAATTTGCAACTTAAAAAATGTTAACAGTGTTTTAACATGTATTAGGGGGATAAAATATCATTAAAAAAATACAAGTAGACAAAAATATATTATTCAAGTTCATCCAAGGATTTGGGGTACTTAATCTAAATCTAAGACTGATTCAATGGTTGAGACTAAAGCCTGTGCTTGCTATTGATTGATTGATTATTTTCACAGTGTTAAATTTATCACTCTCTTCATAGCATTTTATCACTCACTTTAAATGAGTTTGAATGAACTGGTTGATTTATTCAGTAGGGCCCCATCTTTACATTAAACTATGATTTTTGTGTCTCTGACAGTCCCCACCATAAAATGGGCATCTAGACCCCAAAAAAAACACTTAGATATTTGCTGCTTAAAAAATTTGGCGACAAAGTCAGGTTCAAGAATAACCCACCTGGGACATGAGTTGTTTCCCTGAGAAAAATAACAGAAAATCTTGTGATAACATAGAGGGAAAGGAGCATTTGCCCTTAGGAGGCCTGAGTTTGTGATTTGGTGCTTACACTTTCCACCTGTATGGCTTTAAATAAATCTGGGTATGGGTGTTCCTTTCTTCAGCCTTAACCTGTTCATCTATAAAATGGGAGGATTGAACCCTAAGGCTTTCCAACAGCTTCCATCAGGACTTTGTTGTTACCAATTGGACTTGGCTTTCCAAAATAAATCAAGGCTTCATTTATTACTTGGCTTATTCCTAGACTTAAGAAAGTTATGGAGAAAATGTTAATAATGTTAATTAAACTAAAAAGTGTATCATATATATATTTCCCACCCACCCCCCTCTGGAGAGCTTTCCCTCTGGAGAACATTTTCCATTGGACCACTGGCTTTGAAAATCTTTTCTAGCTCTGACATCCCCTATTCAGATACCCCTCCCAGCTCTGACATTTCCTATTCTAAGATATCTCCAAGCTTTGACATTCCCTGTTCTAAGGCCCCTCCCAGTCCTGACTCCCTCTGCTTTAAACTCCCTCACAGCCCTGACATATTCTATTCTAAGCCCCCTCCCAACCCTGACACCCCCTGTTCTAAGCTCCCTCCCAGCCCTGACATATCCTGTTCTAAGGCCCTTCCCAGCTCAGGGCCTCTCCCAGCTGTGTGCCATCATGTCAAACTTTAATAAATTGAATTCTACATTCCCATTTCAGAGATACTTTATCTTTATTTTTTTTTAATTGCTATGCAAAAGGCAGAATAGATAAAAGGTCAGGATGAATTCAAGTCTCACCTCTGACTCATACTCTGGGTCACTTTATAGGTAGTTCTTTTTCAACATTAATAGAGAGATTTCCTTACTGGGAGAACCTAAAATCATTGAAATCATAGGCCTGGACCAGTCCCTGAAGTGGAGCCTTCGATCCCTGTAGCTTTCATATCACTTGCCTTCATATCATGCATTTATGCCCATTTATTCATGCAATTATTAAGCACCTTTTATACTCCAGGAACTGGGCTAGAGTTACACTCTAGTTACACTAGAGATACAAAGTCAAAAATCAATTATTCTTTTCCTCAAGGAATAGGATAGGGCAACATATTGACAGATTAAAATAGTCCTTTAGTTTGGACTTGTGATTTCCTTGGTATTTCGTTGGTTTAAAGGAACTTCTGGCAAAATTCCTACCAGTACTGGTCAGGCCACCTTCTCTGTAACTCATAGGGTCAGATTGCTGACTAAGAGACAAATGACTTACCTAGAATCACACAGTCGGTCATTATCAAAGGTGAATCTTGAACCCTGGTCTTTTGGGTTCCTCAGCCATCTCTATGTCCACTGAGCCATGCTTCTTCTTGTGTTTATATATGTCAGACAGTCAATAGGTCAAAAAATACACTTATTAAGCACCTACTATGTGCCAGACATAGTGGTAAGTGCAGGGAGTAGAAAGAATGCCTTTTTTAAGTCCCTTCCCTCAAGAAGGCTACAATCTAATTGGGGAGACAAGATGCAAACAACCACGTGTAAATATACTAAAGAGGAAAGGGGAAGGTGTTAAGGGTTATCAGGAAAGGCTTCTGGAAAAAGGGAATTATTGGTGGTGGTCCTTCATTCTCTGAGAGGATCAATGATATCACAAGATGGGGTCTTGACTGGGAAATGACCTGAAGGTAAGCGTGGTTGAGCTGTTCAAAGTCATCAGCCTCCAGGGTCATTGGAATCCCAGTGGCAGGACATAGGTCAGAATGACTGGTGATGGTCCAGGATGCAGTGGAAGACCTTTCAACTGGGAGCTGAAGAAACCTGATAATGGGGGATATAGAATGAGAAAAAGAATCCCAGTCAGGGTTGCTACAGGGTGCCATAGTTGTACCTCAGTTTCCTCATCTGTAAAATGAGCTGGAGAAGGAAATGGCAAATTACTTCAGTATTTCTGCCAAGAACACCCCAAATGGGTGACTCATATTCCAAACAATGAAAAATCTACACCTATAAAATATCCTGGGGAGCTTGGAGCTTTAGGGAGTCTTGGATAAAGTGAGAAACCCTTTTACAAAAATGAATTACCCATGCCCTTCACCTCAGACTTGTCTGTTGGCTAGATATGAATTATGAGGGGAAGATTTCTTTCCTCTGACTTCTAATTTTGTCTGTACTTGTCAGCTAATAATTAATAATCCATTGACTCGTGACATCCTTTCTATTTCAGTCTTTTGGTTCCAATTTCTTTTCTAACTTTTACAATTCTCTCTTGACACCCCTCCCCCTTTCTCCTACCCTAGGTTCTGAGAGCAGGAACTTATAATTAATTATAATTATGCATTGTATAATGTATAATATTTCATTCTGATATTACTCTATGTATTTATTATACATTATAATTATTATAGTATTATTTTCAGGGCTGCTCATCCACCATTTGGTATCCACCTTCTTCCAATTCTCCCCTGTGGCCCCAAAAAGCTGTAATATGCACAGTTTGCCACACCCCGGCAAACATCTCAGCAGATGGGTTAAACCAGATTGAGAGTCATTGATAAGTGAATTAGGGAGGTGTCCCCAAGCACATGAAGACTTCTTCCAGCAATGGGAATGGATGCAGGAAAACAATTTAGTCCAATGGCCATGAAGATGGTGGAAGCTGTTATGGAGTGCTTAAAGTTTGGTCATATATCAAAGACGATATATTAGGTGATTCTGGGCAATAACCTTGTTCTGGTCACCGGATTTCAATGACTAGAAGAGAGAGAGAGGCTGATTTTGCATAACCTCACTGAAATCTTGGTTATCTGTGATATTATTGGTCCTCTTTGAAAATGGGTGAGCACCACTCCCATGATGCATTATAATTTCATGTATCCCTTATTGCATTTTACATATAACTGTTCAAAAGAAATCTCATTTAATTTAATTTATTTTCATTTAACTATGGTTATTATTGTTGTTGGTGTTTAGAATTGATAGTTCATCTACATAGAGAACTCCCAATGTGAAAGTGCCCCCTGTACCCATGAAGACTAAACATCCAGGCATCCAGACCCTTAACAGAGTCCACAGGGAGCTGAAAGCGGACATTGTCTAAATCAGTTAAACCAAAATGAAAGAGGGCTGACATCAATATTCCTAGAGACCTTCAAAGCCCAGCTCCTTCTATTTTTTGGCTCATAGGGACTCACCAGATTGGGAACACTTCCACAAAGGTAAAATGTTGGAATTTCCCCAGGGCTGGCTATCCTCTTGTTTGTGATTAGGGATGGGGCTGCTGGGAAGGTGGCAAACACAAAGTTATAGACTTGGAGTTATAAAAACCTGAGTTCCTGTCTTATTGGGTAAGTCACCTAATCTCTGTGTGCCTCGGTTTCCTCATCTGCAAAGTGGAAAAAATAATGGCACCCACTTCCAAAGTTATGATGAAAAGTTCTATAAGATAACATTGTATAACAAAGTACTTTACATACTTTAAAACAGTAATATAAATGCTCATTATTATTATAGTTAGCATTTATATAACTCTTACTACGTACCAGACACTGTGCTAAGCATCTCATTTGCTCCTCATAACAAATTCAGGAGGGAGATGCTATAATTATACCCCTTTCACAAATGAGGAAATTAAGGCAGGCATAGGTCAAGTGACCCACCTGGTATCACATCGCAAGTCTGAGGCTGGATTTGAAATCAGACTTTTTTTTTTTACTCTAAGCCAGACCCAGCATCCACAATGGATCTTAACTGCCTGCGGCCTAAAGCTATTTTATTTTTTATTTTATTTTATATTATTATTATTATATTAATAATATTATTATTATATTTATTTTATATTATTATTATTTTATTATTGTGAAGTCCCTAATGTAACTTGGGAGGCTTGACTCTAGTCACCAAATAAGGTAGTACATCAGAGAAATAGCCATAACTAGGAATTTGTTTTTTACTTTTTCAAATACATTTTTATTGATGTCTTCTGTTTTGTATATCACTATAGTAACTCATATGTCCCTCCCTCTCTCCTCCCTTATATGACAAATAATACTTTTTTTTAGAGAGGAAATAAAGTCAGCACAATTAATCAACACATTGAAAAACTCTGAAAACATATGCACTTTGTCACCAGCTCTATGAAGGGCTAGGCTTTAGGCATTTTCTCATATTTCTTCAATCAGTTCCCTCTTGATAATATTCTGTATTCATTCATTCATACATACATTCAGAAAATTAAATGTAATAGAAAATTATTACATTCATGTACTACAATTTATTTAACCATCCCCAATTGAGGGGGCACATGGTTCTCAATTCTTCCCTATCACCAAAAAAAGTGTTTCTATAAATATTTTGATGTATATAGGGATTGTATTCTTATTGATGGCTTCCTAAATATAAACTCATATATATATATACACTATATACTATCTATATAAACCTAGTAATGGGATCTCTAGTTCAAAGAATATAGACACTTTAGTCATTTTATTTGCAATTTCGAATTCCTTTTCAAAATGGTTACATCATTTTCTACCAACAATGTATTAGTCTGTCTATCTTTCCACAATCTCTCCAACATTGACAATTACCATTTTTGTCATTTCTGTCCATTTTCAAAAGGACAAGATTTTGAGATGACCTCAGGGTTATTTTGACTTGCATTTTCTTTGTTATTAGTGATTTGGAGCATCTTTTTCCATGTGTGATTTTGTATTTTTTTCTTTTGAGAAATGTGGGTTTATATCCTTTGGTCACATATCTGTTGGGAAATAGTTATTAGTCTTGTTTATTAATTATTTACATATCTTGAATACCAATTTTTATCAAAGAAATTTGATACAAACATTTTTTTCCCATTCCATCATTTCCCTTCTTATGTTAGGTGAATTAATTTTGTCTATGCAGACTCTTTTCAGTTTCAAGTAATCAAAGTTTTTTTTTTTTTTTTTTGTGATTACCTCTACCTCTTATTTGATTAAGAATACATTTCTAGCTAAAATTGTGAGAGGGATATGATTTATTTCTCCTTTAATACTTTTAGTGTGACCTTTAATATTAAAGTCATTTATATAACTAAGGATTTTTTTTCACTTGGGTCAAGTGGCATAAAATAGGCCCTGTACTCACCATGAGATGGCTGCTATCTGGCTTGGGGAAGGACCAGTCTAGGCTGATGGACCACTGTATATGAAAAGGAAGACTGTATTTGTTTGAAGGGATTGAGGATGTTTAGCCTGGAAAAGTGAAAACTCAGCTGACTTGAAATACCTGAAATCATAGGTGTCATATGCCTTCTGTTCTGATTGATCCCAGTGGAAAGAACCAGGACTGCTCCTGAAAGAACCTCTGCTGGTTGGCTGCAAAATTAGCAAAGCAGAAGCAAAAAAGGCAATTTAGGTTTATGTAAGGAAAATAAGGGTTTCCCCTTAAGTATTTAGGTGGTACAGTGGATAAATCGTTCATCCTAGAGTCAAGAAGACCAGAGTTCAAATCCAATCTTAGATACTTACTAACTATGTGATCCTGGGCAAATTATTTCATTTGGCTTGCCTCAATTTGCTCATCTGTAAAATGAGCTGGAGAAAAAAATGGCAAACCACTCCAGTATCTCTGCCAAGAAACCCCAAATAGGGTCACAAAGAGACTGAGGGGACTGAACAAAGAAAAAAAAATACTTCTAACAATGAGATCAGTCTCCAAGTAGAATGAGCTTCCTATCCACTTTGGTAGGCTCACCATCATCGCAGGTCTTGAAACAGAGAGTAGATGATCATTTGCCAGGTAAATCATAGTGGAAATTCTTTCTGGAATTGAGGACCCTTCCAACTGTCCAATTAATTAAAGTAGACTTTTATTTTAATTAAGTGTTCTTGCTAATGAGGAGCTAAGTCAGTAGTTTCTACATTGCTGAAGGATTATGGCTCTTTAGTTAGAGGGGTCTTAGGAACCATTTAGTCCAGCTACCATGTTTTGCAGATGAAGAAACTGAGACCTAGAAATACATAAGATGTAAACACCAGAGGGGAATATTTGAATCCAGAACCCCCTGGGCTCTTTCCACTATACCTCCAAGGATTTTCAAGGACTAGACATTGGATCAACACTCTCTAAATTTCTATATCCTGGGATAAAGCCCCAATTGCCCCATCCTGGTTACATCTTTGCAGAGTTGTTTTCATCCATGCTTTCTATCACTGCTCACTCTTGGGTGAGGAGGTAGAGTTCAGTCAGGGAGCAGTATGTGACAGCTGAAAAAGAGAAGAGCAAGCTGATCAGTTAATTCCTTTGTGGAGGCAGGAATACAGATACAAACATGAGCTCCCTTGCTTTCCCTGATAAGGTTCTCTGCTGGAGGAAAAAAAGAAACCATCACCTGATGGAAACAACCCTTTGTCCTCAGAAAAAATATTTCCAGGTGATGTCTATCAGACCCGAAATGAAGCTTTAACAGGTTCTCTTTTTTCCTCCCTGACATGAGAGATTGGCATTGATTTTTTTTTCCCTTTCCCCGTTCTGTTCATAGTCTCTTTTCTGTGAGTCTGACAGTGGAAGGAATATCTCTCTAAAGAGCAGCAAAAAGCAAAAAGCTAGTCCGGGGACTATTTCTTAGCCCTTTGTTCAGATCCCCAAGTGGGAAAAATGACTCATTGATGGACAGGCCAGAAATCACAGGATGGTAGATCTAGAAAGAGCAGCAACCTCAGAGGCCCATCGCTTAGCCTTCTTATTTTATAGAAGAGCAAAGGGGTTTCTGGGGAGATTAAGTGTCCAAGATCACCCAGACGGCAAATAGCAGAAGTAAGATTTGAATTCAGGACCACAAACCCAACCAATCAACCAATCAATCAGTTAATGAGCATTTTTTCAAGCACCTATTCTGTATCAAACAGGACATGTTTTTTTTAATAACGTTTTATTGACAGAACCCATGCCAGGATAATTTTTTACAGCATTATCCCTTGCACTCACTTCTGTTCCGATTTTTCCCCTCCCTTCCTCCACCCCCTCCCCCAGATGGCAAGCAATCCTATACATGTTAAATAGGTTACAGTATATCCTAGATACAATATATGTGTGCAGAAACGAACAGTTCTCTTATCAAACAGGACATATAAAGACAAATGAAGCAGCCCCTTCTCTCAAGGATTAGATGTGTAGGATTCAGAGGAAGTGGGGAGACAAGGATGTCACCAAGATTGTGAACTCGGAAGACTAGAAAAATGGCTAAATTTTTTCCATTAAAATAAGAAAGTCTGGAATAAGATGGGTTTTAGGAAAATAATCAGTTCTATTTGACCATGCTCAGTTTGAAAGGCTCCCTGTCTGAAATGTCTTATAAACAGTTGGTGATTTGGGACAGAGGCTTAAGGAAGACATTAAATCTGGATCTCTGAGTCTCAAAGTCATCTTCATAGAGATGATAATTAGGTGATAATCTGGAGATTATCGCCTCTGGACTTCCTTTGCTTCCTTCAAATCCCAACAGCAATCCCATCTTTTACAGAAGCCTTTCCCAATCTCCTTTAATTCTAATGCCTTCCCTCTGTTGTTGGGGTTTTTTTTTCAATTTCTCCTGTCTTTCTCTATCTTGTTTGTACATAGTTGTTTGCATGTCTCACTATATTGAAATTATTCAAGGACAAAGACTATCTTTTACCATGTTTTATATCTCCAGCACTTAGCCCAGTGCTTAGCAAATAGCAGGTGCTTAATAAATGCTTATTACCTGCCTTAGTGATTACCAGTGATATCATTGGTTCTCTTCAAGAAAAAAGGACAACCAACAACAATCAAATACATTAGCAAACAACATCATAGGTCATCACTTATTTGGTAGGCAATTTTTAGATGGGTTTTTTTTTTCAATTTTAATTTTCTCTCTCTTCCCCCACGGGGAAAAAAATTGAAATCTTTTAAACAAACTTCTTAGTAGCTCTAAAGGGCTCATCCCACCCAAATTTCTGAAATGTAATCTCTTGGGCTCTGAAGTTAGGAGGGACTTCAAAGATCATCTACTATATGGAGCCATATTCCAAAAGGGAAAACTGAGACCCAGGGAGAGCTCTTAGAGTTCAGTGGGAAAAGTTACTGGTACAAAGTCCTATATCTTGTCCAACCTGCACAGCTTACAGAAGAAAGAACTGAGACCCAAAAGGGGATCTCAGAATCCAGAACTAGCTGAGACTTTAGACTTCATCTAATCCATCCTTGTCATTTTTCAAATGAAGAACCTGAAGCTCAGAAAAGGGTCTTAGACTCCTCTGGTTCTGGGCCCCTGTGGACCCACAACTTCTCTAGTTGAGAATTTGACCTGTCTATGCTTAATAAAGAAATAAGCTTCACATCAGATCATTCAAGTTTTAACCCCAGAAGGCAAATCTGAGGAATCACCATCTAGATGCAAGTTCCCAGCTATCTATGCAGGATGCAGAATTGGTTAGAGGGAGCAAGGTGACATGGCTCCTTAGAATCAACCCCTCTGGTCAGTTAGCATGGACCCTGTTTCTATGGTAAGAAACCACTAGTAAGGAAGGCAGAGAGGATAATTGTGCAAGTGGGCCCGAGCTGGCTCCCAGCTCTGTCCCCTGGGTCAGAGGGTCCAAAGGGGAAATGGAATGTGCAAGAAAAGTAGAAAGGGAGGGGCAATGGTGGAGCTTCTGATTCAGAGATAGGAAATTAAAAAAAAAAAAAAAACAGAGAAATGGAAAGGAGATCAGGAGAAGGGTACTATTCCTCACTCTCTATGAGAAGCCTCATCATCATTATCAGGAGACGCCTTCTCAGAAGAAAGGTACTAGTGTTCTTTTTCCAGTTTTATCTCCACACTAACAACAGCCTTCTTATTCTTAAAATGCCTCTACTCTGTGATTGCTGAGTCCCTGGCCTTCACTGTGTTTTCATAAGGAAGCCCAATCATACTCAATTTTCTCCTCTCTCCATTTTTCAGTCTCTGGTGTTTGTATCCCCTCTACTTAGCACAGTACATGACACATAAAAAGTACTTCATAAATGCTCTATTTATCCATCTACCTTTCCAGCTATCCATCTATCATCTATCCATCCATCTAAATATCCCTCTACCCAATGATATTATCTAGCTATCCATTACTATCTAGCTATCTAGATCTAGCATCTATCCATTCAGCCAGCCAGCTAGCCATCTCTCCCTATATCTCCACCTATCTAGCTATCTAACTATCCATCCATTCAAATTTATCCATTCAACCATCCAGTAATCCATCTAACCATTCATCAATTCATCTAACCATTCAGCCATCCAGCCATATTCCTCTAAGTATCTGTCAATAATAGAAAAGAGAAAAAGTTGGAGCAGAAGGGCAAGGGGTGATAGCTATTATCACGTTTTTAAAGGACTAAAGAGGAATTGGACTTATTCTGCTTAGCCTAGACAACAGATCTAAGACATTAGATGAGTCAAGCAGTCAATAAAACATTTATTAAATGCATACTGTGCTTCAATCACTGTGCTAAATGCTGACTATACAAAGAAAGGCAGAAGACAGTTCTTACCTTTGAAGAGTTCACAGTCTAATGGGGAAGACAATTGTCAAATAATTATGAACAAATAAGTTACATGCAAGAAATCTGGAAATGAGCAATAGGGGGAAAAAACACTAACATTAAGGATTTATCTCTCTAACCATCCATCTATTCATCAATCTTTTTATCTACTCATTCATTCATCTACCCATCTATCCATCTATCTCTTTATCCATCCATCCATTCATCCCTATAGAGGAAACTTTCTACAGCAAACTTCCTTTTAAAGGTGAAATAGTCTTGAAGGAAGCCAGGAAGCAAAAATGGGCAGGGTAAGCATTCCAAGAATGGTTGACAGTCACAGAAAACACACAGGGCTTTAATCAGATTTAAGCTTAATTTCAGGAAAACACCCAGAGCTTAAAGCAGATTTTAGTTTTATTTCAGAAAAAAACTCCCTGATGACTGGAACTGTCTAAAAGAAGAATGGACTACCTCAGGTTCTTCAAGCCTTAGATAACCATCTGTTGACTATTTTCTCAAAGAGATTCTTGTTCAGGTATGGATCAGAAATTGCCTCTGAGGTAACTACCCTTTCTGCCATTTGAGATTCTGCAGTTCTGTTATCCAATAAATCAGTGATTCTGGGGTTCAGATTTTTCTCAACTGGATAGATAACAGACACTATTCACTGATATTCATAAAAACAAATATGAAAGGGTAAGTAGGGAGGGAGAACGGCCTAACAGAGAGAACGCTAGACAACTGGTACCGGATCTGGTTTAGAATTCTGGCTTAATCAGTACTGAGTTGTGTGACATTTGGATTTCTCCATCACTTCTCCAGCCTGAGCCTCATGTACTCTTTGGCAAAGCAAAGGGATTGGACTAAGTAATCTGGAACACCACTCCAGTTCTAACACTTAGTCTTTCTATGAAATGTGAGAAGGGAGCGTGGAGATCATAGAAGGGCCTCATTGTCCTTCTAGGATTCAACAAAGACTCCAATGGGAAGAGGAATCAGTCAGCAAGTACCTCACCTGGAATAACAACTCCAACATCAACCCAAAATTCTCCAGATGGCTTTTATCAGGACTCCAACTCTCAAGTTAGACAATACACTAATGGGATTCCCAGGTGGGAAAATCCTCCCTACACCCTTCCCACACTTCACTCCCATCTACTTCCTCAAGCTGAAGTTCTTTGAACAAGATACAAAGCAATTGGAATTAGAGACAAAGGGGATTGATTGTATTCAACTAACATGGAAATGACAGCCCTAAAAGCAAATTTCTGAAAAAAGGAAGGAGAAAGAACAAGATCAGTGAGCTCTTCCCAGAGAGGAGGAGGGAGAAATCTGGGAAGGACAAAGGAAAAAGTGGAGATAGATTTATTGATTTCAAGATAGTTAGTCACTTATTATTTGTCACTTTGAACAGGTAACGTTCTCTCCAGGTTATTCCCTAGTCTAAGGGTTTTATGTGATCTCTAAGGGCCCTCCCGGATCTGACATCCCTTGTTCTATTGGAATAAGAGTCTGTTTGCTCAGTTGCTTAGAGTGTGATGCTAATAAGGCTAATGTCATAGATTGGATCTCCAGAAGGGTCACAATTCTGTCGGGCAGCTAGGTGGTATGATGCATCATGCACTGGGCTTGGAATCAGGAAAGTCCATCTTCATAAGTTTAAGTCCATCTCAGACATGTGTCTGACCCTGGACAAGTGACTTCACCTTTTCTGCCCTCAGCTCCTCATCTCTAAAAAACAAGGTGGAGAAGGAAATGGCAAACCAGTCAGTACCTCTGCCAAGAAAACTACAAACAGAGCCAGAAAGAGTCAGATGCAAATGGAACAACTGAATGTGAACACTGGAACAGCCCTTCCCAGCTCTGACATTCTGCACTCTAAGCATCTCTTCCACTCTCAGGCCTATGAATTTTACCTAGTGCACAAAAGCCCAGAATTCCCCTGTTCCTGCTGCACATCTGGTCCCCAACATCCAGTTGTTTGCAACAAGAGCCAATATTTCGTCAGTCCTCTGCTACCATCTTCTGGGCATTGTGGTATATTTCCATCCTCCTTCCCTTCCCACTTGTCTTTTAAGTGAGCTGAGAATTTCCCAAGTTTCCAGCCTGTCCGAACCCTCCATCTCATCCCAAGATGAGTTAGTCTCCTAAAGATTCTGTCAGTGAAATAATGCTGTAAAAATTCAGGCTAATGAGACTGGGGTGGAGGGAAGGTGAATCTAGAGGTGGGGCCCCTAGATAAAACTTGGGAGAGAGGCATCGTAAAAATATTCTGTAGTACCCTTTTAGGGAAGTCCCCTTGGACACCAAATACCAACTAAAATGTTACCTCTTCCAAAAGCCTTCTATAATCCTGATCAATACCTGCCTTCTTCCTCAGATCCCACTTAGGTCTCTATTGCACTTAAAAATATATACATTAAGGACAGTTAGGTGGTGCAATGGATAGAGCACCAGGAGTTAGGAGGACCTGAGTTCAAATCTCAAAACTTAATACTTCCTTGCTGTGTGACCCTAGGCAAGTCACTTACTCCCAATTGCCTCAGCAAAAAAAAAAATTACATATATATATTATATATTAGATATTATAGTTATCCATCCCCTCCTTCTGCTGAACTAAAATGCCTTACTTGACTAAAATTGTCAAATTGTCAATACAAAGTTCTGTCCAGAGTAGGCTCTTGACAATTTTTTGCTGAAATTGAGTAGACTTAAAGGGAAGCCAAGGAAAGATATGCTTGTCCTGAAATTCCAAGCCCAGGATGATTCCAGCATCGAGTTCTAGAAGGACTCTGAGGGAAATGTCCTAGAAGGAGCAATGAAGTCTGAAGTGGCTGGAACTGTCCCTTAGGGAGTAGCTGCAGACTCAGTGGAGAAGACACGGAGATCCTACTCTTGTTTAAGATTCCTCAAAGAAGAGGGACATGAGAAAGTGTGGGGTTTGATCCTACTCATGCTCATTAAAGCAGGATAGGAGAAAGGAAAGGGAAAGGGAGAAAGGAAGGAAGGGAAGAAGGGGAGGGAAGGAAAGAGAAAGTAAAGGGAAGAAAAAGGGAAAGGAAGGAGGTAGAGAGAAGAAGTAAAAGAGAGAAGGAGGTATGAGAGGAGCAGACACACCCAGGGTAGTGAAGCTTGATTCTGCAGATGCACAGTAAGACAGGGAAGAAGAAGGGAAAGAGAAAGGTAGAGGGGAGAGAAAGAGAAAGAAGAATGGAAAGGTAAGGGAGAGGGGAAAAGAAGGGGAAGGAGAAAAGAGGAAAGGGAAAGAAGAATGGAAAAGTAAGAAAGAGGGAAAAGGAGTAGGAGAGAGGGAGGAGATGGAAAGGAAAAAAGAAAGGAATGAAAATGAATGGGATAGGAAAGGGAAAGGGGAAAGAAAATTGGAAGAGGAGGGGAAGAGAAAAGAAATTAGAAAGGAAAAGAGGAGGGGAGAGGAGAGAGAAAAGGAAGAGGGAAAAGTGAAAGGGTAAGGAAATGAGAAAGAGAAGAAGGGAAGAAAATGGGAAAGAAAAGGGAAGAAGAGGAAAGGAAGAAGGAAGGGGGAAAAGAGCTGGAGAAAGAAAAGGGAAAGGGGAAGAAAAGAGAAAGAAAAAGAGAGGGGGAGAAGATGGGAAGAAGCAAGTGAGAGAACACTTGGGGCAGGTTCTAAAAGCAGAACTTCAGAATTGGAAGAGCCCTTGGCAACCACCTTATCCATTTTATGCCCTGACCCCCAAAGAATCCCCATTGTAACACAAGTGCCAAGTGATTTCGGGCTTTTCTTGAAGCCCTAAAATGAATAACTTCCTTGGGAAACCACTGCCTCCAGAAATGGATCATTCTACTATGGGGCAGCTTTAATTTTTATGAGGTTTTGCTTTGGTTTGGTTTGGGTTTTTTGCCTAGTCTCCATATTGCACCTAATTCTGACCTGTGGAACCAAATAGAATCAGTCGGAGCCTTCTTTCCCACGATGGGCCTTTTGATTCTTGAAGTCGTCTTTCATCTTCCAAGCCTTCTCTTCTGTAGGCTAAACACCCCAATTCTTTCAGCCTATCTTCATGTGACATAGTCCCACAGCCATCGGCTTCCTTCTCAGAATGTTTTCCAAATTAGCAGCGTTCTACTTAAACCATGGGGTCCAGAACCGAACACAGGATCTCCAGCTATAGTTTGACTAGAACAGAACACCGTTAAGATTCTCACTTCCTTATTTCTGAAATTTATGTCACTCAATGAAACCAAAGATTAACCTCTTTGGGGGGTGGGGTGGGGGGAAGGTGGGGCTGTCAACGTCATCCATTGACTCACATGAGCTTGTGATCCACTAAACTCCCCAGATCTTTTTCTTATTTTTTATTTTAATTTTTAAATTTTCATTTTTCAGTTTGTTTTTTTTTTTACATATTTCCCTATGAGTCATGTCGAGAGAGAAAAATCAGAACAAAAGGGGAAAATCCCTTCCTTTTTTCTTTCCTTTCACCCTCTACGTCTCCACTTGGGACCACATTTTTTTTTTTGAGGGGGGGGAGGGAAGCAAAAAACAAAACAAAATAAAACACCACTTTCCATGAATTTCAAAGAGAAAGTTCAGGACTCTGGAGTCCCCATGGGGATAGTGATTGGTCAAACAGTGACCCCTAGTGTTCCACAATATAGGAAGAATGAGGAAAGTTTCCGTTTCTTCAAAAGGAAGAGAAATGAAACTTACTGAGATGAGAATACAAGAAGAGCTTAGCATTAGTTTCATTTCTTTTTTCTAATCAGATTGTTAAGGTGGCTCAGAAATAGAGAGGTTCTCTGTGGTCCCCTGGAATCCCTGGGACTCCCCTTGACTCAGAACAGGAAAGTGACAGCTAGGTAAAGCTAGCTGGACTTCCCCATCCTCCTACCTCTTGTGTCCTGACCGTGTCCCCCTCACTGGATGAAGATGGGCTCCCTTAAGGAGGCGGGCTGGCCACTGGGCAGGATCCCGCCCCATTCCTGGAGTAGTTCTAAAACTTCTCACCAAATCAATACTTTGGTGATGGTTATTTTCTCAATTCTTCCCTAGCCCTGAGTCACTGAATGGGTGTTGCCGCAAACAAACGGAGTCTTGACGAAACTTCAGTGATTCTGGAAGAGATATTAAGGCTGATGACATCACCCTTGTGATGTGTAGCCACTGGTCCGGATGGCGTCCTATTCTGATTTGTACCGGACCCCAGCCAAAAGGCTCGATGCCTTTGTGGCTCAGAAGCTCCAGCCAGATGTGGAGTGGAAGAAGGAGATCAAGGATGTCTTTAAGAGGGTGCAGCAGTTCCTGAGGGAACAGTGCTTCCACACACCGATTTTCCTGGATCGGGAGGTCGAGGTGAAGAAGGTGTTCAAGGTGAGAAAAACAGGGAAGTTCTGGGGAATGGGCATGCACCTGGTCTCCACCCCGGGTGGTGGAAGTCAGGGAATGGATAGCCAGCTGGACTGCCTGAGGACCCCGGGAAGCAGTAATGCCCGGGAGATATGGGCAGCTCACAGGCTGCCCTTGGTGGGAGGGGAGGGCGCCCTGGAGCAGAAGCTATTCTAAGTCAAGGGATAAAGATTCCAATACTGTGTCTCTCCGGGGCTGACTCTGGGTAAGAGATCTCACCTCCCTGTCCTCACCTCTCCCATTGTAACAGATCTCACCCCACCCCTATTCTCACTTTCTCCCATTGTAACAGATCTCACTTCTCTGATCTCACTTTCTCCCATTGTACCAGATCTCATCTCCCTATTCTCACCTCCCCTATTGTAAAAGATCTCACTTCCCTGTCTTCTTCTCCCATTGTTACAGATCTCACTTCTCTGATCTCACTTTCTCCCATTGTACCAGATCTCACCTCCCTGTTCTCACCTCCCCCATTGTAAAAGATCTCACTTCCCTGTCTTCTTCTCCCACTGTAACAGATCTCACTTTCCTGTCCTCACTTTCTCCCATTGTAAGAAATCTCACTTCTCTGATCTTACTTTCTCCCATTGTAATAGATCTCACCTCCCTGTTCTCACTTCCCCTATTATAAAAGATCTCACTTCCCTGTCTTCTTCTCCCACTGTAACAGATCTCACTTTCCTGTCCTCACTTTCTCCCATTGTAAGAAATCTCACTTTCTCCCATTGTACCAGATCTCATCTCCCTGTTCTCACCTCCCCTATTGTAAAAGATCTCACTCCCCTGTCTTCTTCTCCCATTGTTACAGATCTCACTTTCCTGTCCTCACTTTCTCCCATTGTAAGAAATCTCACTTTTCTGATCTCACTTTCTCCCATTATAACAGATCTCTCCTCCTTGTCCTCACCTCTCCTTTGTAAGAGATCTCACCTTCCTATTCTCACTTTCTTCCCATTGTGAGAAATCTCACCACCACCCCATTCTTATTTTCTCCCATTGAAAGAAATCTCACCTCCGGATTGGACTGTTTGGTGGATGAGGTCCTTTGCAGCTCAAAATCTAATATCATATAAAAAGAGAAAATGGTCTAGGGTTCCCAGATCTCCAAATGAAATATCTGTAAACTGCCTGGCACATAGTGGATACTTAATAAATGCTAGTTCTCTCCCTTCTTCCATTTTCTCTAATGGGATATATCCAAGTCACTAGTTTTCACTGATGTCCCTATGACTATCCTGAGCCCCTCCCTGACTTGGAGTCTTTCATTCCTGGGGGGAGGGGGGGGGACAATAGAAGGGAGGAGTTGTACAAGTTTCCTCTGGAAGCAGTTATAGGCAAAATACAGAAAGCTAAAGAGAAGCCAGGTGGCCCAGTGGATAAAGTACTGAGCCTGGCACCAGAAAACCTGAGTTCAAATCCAGCCTTTGACAATGTTACCACCTGTGTGATGCTGGGCAGGTCTACCTGTCTGTTTCCTTAACTTTAAATTGGGGATAACCACAGCATCTACTTCCCAAAGTTTTTGTGAGGATGACAGGAGGTCAGATTTGTCAGGTGCTTAGCACAGTGACGTAGTTTGTGCTCAAGGATGGAGTCTTGACTTGGGAGTGAGCTGGATTGAAGTAAGGGAGGACTGTGCAAAGTCCTCAGTCTCCCTCTCCTACGGAGCCATCAAAGTTCAATGGCAAGACATATCAAGATGACCTGTGATGGCCCTGATGCAGTGGATGACCATGGCCTTTCTAAATTAAGGTCTTCCTCAGGCCCTCAGTTTATCTCAGGGCTAGATAAAAATGAAGACCAAAAATGGCCAAATTTGTCCTCAATTTACCTGGTATATAGAAGCAAGAAAAAATGCAGCTGGGAGGGCTGGCTAGGTGACAATATAAGGAGAGCCCCAGGCTGCCCTGGCCAAAGCTGGGGTCAGCAGTGTGAGAAGACCCTCAAGTATTGTGGTCAGAGTTAGGAGATGGCACTTTGAGGAGAGCTCTGTAGTGCTGGGCCGGGTCAATTCCCAGGCTCACCCTGGAAGTGAAAGTAGGGCTTAATGCGAGGGTAGCCTGAAATCAGGAAGTAATTTGAAGAACTCCAGTGAGGGAGAATTTCCTCCCAGTCAGGGATAACCCATTCCACTTTGGAATCATAGGACTTATGAGCAGAGTTAGAAATGACCTCTGATTCTATAGCTAATAAATTGGGGTTCAGAAAGCCATACAGCTTGAAAGTTTTAAATATTAAGAAGTTTAGGAGTGATTTGAAGTCAAAGGCTCCCAAATTGGGGGTAGGAGCTTTGGATTTCTCTTAATTGGGAGCACTTGCTCAGCATGAGGATTACCTTTACCTAGCCCCCCAACTTCTCTTAGTAAGACAAGGTATTCAAAAAGCATCTTGCATAGTTCATTCATTCAACAAACACTTATTAAGCACCAACTGCGATGAGGTGCGAAAATTGAGAGCAAGAGATGCCCTAACATTAATGGGATCCCCTTGGCCGGTTGTGCAGGTTTTGTGAAAGAATTCACAAACCCCCATAAATACGGGCCCAGGTTTGTGGCAAAGAAAGGATTTATTTATGCTAAGAAAGCAGTACCCTAAGAAGATAGCTTTCTTAGTGGGCAAGGTCCTGTTAGGACTATTGCAAAGAAGGGTTGACACTGAGAAGAAAATCTTCATTAGTGGGCAGGCAGAAGGGCACGCAAGGTCCTGTTAGGATTATTACAAAGAAGGGTTGACACTGAGAAGAAAATCTCTTCACTAGTGGGCAGGCAGAAGGGCAGGCAAGGTCCTGTTAGGACTATTACAAAGAAGGGTTGACATTGAGAAGAAAATCTCTTCCTCGGTGGGCTAAGTCCAGAAGGACAGGCCTTCCTGACTAGGAATTAGCAAAAATGGGTTAACAAACCCTTGATTACATCCCATTTAGTCTTGACCTGGGGATGGAGAGCAGTTTGAGCCAGTCCATAGAGGACATGGCCCAGTCCGAGATTTCCAATTGAATGAGATTACTTATCTGGGAGCTGTCTAGGAAAAGTGTGCCCCCCCCCAGGGTTTGAGAGTCAGATGCACCCTTCTCCCCAAAGGGAACACAGTTTACATCAGGCCTCCCCCCAAAGGTTAAAGGGACACAATTTACATCAATTGTATATCAGGCATTGTGCTAGGTATTAAGGATACAAAAAAAAAAAAAAAAAAGAAGCAATCTCTGCCCTCAAGTTTTAATTCTATTGAAGGGAAACCAAAATTTTAAACATAAGTAAACCAAAAACTAACTGTATGTATGTATAAACTAGATGGTAGAGTCTCAAGGAGTGTGTCCGCAAACGCTCCACCTCTGGTCTCTCAGGGATTTTACTCATGGATCAAAGGCAGCTTAAGATCAATGCTGCTTCGGTGGATAATAAAGCTGGTCTGTCCTTGGCAGGGAGGCTCCGTTGGGAAGGGAACAATCCTAAACCATGGCTCTGATGTGGACCTGGTCATTTTCCTGAGCTGCTTCTCCAGCTTCCAAGAGCAGAAGAAGCTCCGAGGTCACATCATCACCCACATAGAGGAGAGGCTCACCAGGTGTCGGAAGAGCCTGGCCTTTGACGTTCAGGCCATCACTACGGCACAGACATGGCGTTGGGGCGCGGGTCCTCGATCTCTGTCCTTCTACATCCAGGCGAGGAAGAGTAGTAAGCGTATTAAAGTGAATGTGCTTCCAGCCTTTGATGCCATAGGTAAGAGAAGAGGAGGGTCTCCCCCTGGGCACAAGTGCCAGGCTAGAGAGAAGTCTAGAGGGTAGGGTCCAAAAGCCTCTTATGCAAAGTCAAAAAATAAGCCCTTTATCAGCCAGGCAGTGGGTAAGTATTGGAGGCACAAAGGAAGTTCCTGCCTTCAAGGAACTCACAGTCTAATGAAAGAGTCAATATATAAAGTCATCAGATTCAGCCTCAGACATGAACTGTGTGACTCTGTGCAAGTCACTTCACCCTGTCTGTCTCAGTTTCCTCATCTGTAAAATTATCTGGAGAAGGAAATGGTGAGCCACTCCAGCAGGTCTACCAAGAAAACCCCAAAATAGGATCACAAAAAACTGGACCCAACTGAACAACTGAAAAAATGATTGGGAAAATGGCACTGTCCTGGATGGAATAATAATAATAACAACAACAATACATAGTCCTTACATATCACTTCAAATATACATGTGTTATTTCATTTGGACACATATAAGGAAATTAGGGAGACAGATGAGTTTGGAGAATGGAAGAGTAGATGATGAGTTGTTTTACAAAAGGTGAATGACCAGGTGGACGTCTTGTAGAGAGACAGCTTGTTCAGGTATGGGTGGAACTCAAGGGTAAACTAGAGCCAGCTAGAATCCACTCTGGAGAATCAATTGTTAAATTTTCAGCATGAGGGTTTATGCCTTGGAAATCACTAGCTCCAAAATCAAAGTTTGATTTGTAGTTTTGTATCTATCTTGTTTGAGATTTAAGAATATGATGGAAAAAATGTTAATGGTAACATTTTTATGTTATTAAAATGAAATTATTTACATGGATCAGCATGATAATAACATAATAACAATACATTATAAGGAAAATGTTGAAAGCAAGCCAGGAATTTTTTTTTTCAGAGAACCAGTTGTTAAACATTTAGCAGCTCACGCCCAGTAGAGCTAGGCAACTTTTGGAGTCACTTCCACCTCTAAGATTGTGATTCTGGGGGATTGGGTATCAATGAGTCCAAACCCCCCAGATAATGTCAGCCCCACATCCCAAGAGAAGGAATCCTCCAATCTTTGTCCTGAGAGAGCTTCATATCCCCAAATTTCCTCTCCCTATAGGAAATCTTGCCCGCAATGAGAAGCCATCCCCAGAGGTCTATGAAAATCTAATAAAGAGCCAAAGCAAGCCTGGCGAGTTCTCTTCCTCCCTCTCTGAATTACAGAGGAATTTTTTTAAGCCTTTACCAGTCAAGCTGAAGAACCTACTTCGGCTGGTGAAACACTGGTACCTTAAGGTAAGCACCATGGTGGAAGGAGGGTGGGCAAAGGGGCTATCGCTGGCAGGGGTCAGGAAGGTTGAGTAAAAAACAGTCTAAAAAAAGCAAGGGACACTTCTACAGTATTCCTTTGGAAACACTGGAGTCAGAGGACCTAATCTTGTCCCTGCTACTAACTACCTGTGTGATCTTGGACAAGTACATTTTTGCACCTCAGTTTCCTTTAGTTCTCTACAAAATATGGAGGTAAGACGAGATCATCTCTAAGGTCCCTTCCAGATCTAAATATCAGCTTCTATGAAGTGTACATGCAGTTAAGCAGAATTCTGCATGGGGCTGTTACATCACCACTGCTTGTAAGAGGTTTCTGGGAGGGCAACCCCTATCTCCCACAAGAGGTCTGGATAGCTGTTCTTGACCTGTATGTCAGGACCCTCTTTGGTCTCAGCAGGGTCCCCTGCTTGACCCCTGCTAGATTGTCTGATGACCTAAGAGATTATTCTACGCTCTTAGAGCACAACCCATGATAAGGCAGGGGCCTCCCAATGGGAGGGCAACCAGGAAGAGCAGAATAGATACCGTCACTAGGGCTACTTACTCTAGTTTGTAGAGTAACTACTAACTCTAGTTAGTAACAAAAGTTAGTAGTTATTAGATTAGTAACCTGAAACTCCCAGAGACTAAGTGACAAAAAAGAACCTTAACTGGTCTTCCTGATTCAGAGGCCCGAGCTCCACCCACCAGACCATGCTGACTTTGGGACTCAAATCCATATGCCTAAGAAAAATGCAATGTAAGTATATGATAAGTCACCATCTCTCAGCCACATTTTTAGAAAGTCAACAAGGGAAACTTTAGCGCCTGCTTTTCTTGGCTTGAGAAAGATTCACATTTAATTCTAATCCTTATGAGCTGTGTGACCCTGGAGAAATCCTCATAAGAGTGACAAAAACAGAGTTTGTGTTAATGTTTCATAATATCAGTTGTTTGTTTTGTTAGCGAGAGAAGGGACCTTAGACGTCATCTAGTCCAGCACTAGCACCTCCCTCATTTTAGAGGTGAAGGAAATATCCAGAGGAAAAGGGATTGATCCAGAGGGATCCCCATTAAATAAGGACCAAGAAAGCAAAATGTCCTGAACAGAGAGATGATGACAGACAGCCAGGTGGACAGATTGACAGAAACAGACACACAGAATAGATAGATAGATGGATAGATGGATGGATCAATGGATAGATAGATGATAGATGGATAGGTGATAAATAGATGGGTGGATGAATGGATTGATAGATAGATGATGGATAGACACTGTAGATAGATATATAGACAAACAGGATACATAGAGTTTAGATACATAGGATGGATGGAAGGATAGAAAAACAGATTAGGTAGATAGACAGACTAGATAGGTAGACAGAATAGATGTATAGATAGATCAATAGATAGATAGATAGACATGATATATAGATGGATAGATAGATATAAGTAGATGATGGATGGATAGATACTATAAATATATAAGCAGTCAGGATATGTAATTAGTATAGAAGGATAGATGTATGGAAAAATGGATAAACAGATAGATTATATAGATAGGCAGACAGACAGAATAGATGGATGAATAGATAGAAAGATAGACATGATATGTAGATGGATAAATAGATGGGTGGATGGATAGATAGATAGATAGATAGATAGATGGATGGATGGATGGATAGATGGATAGATGGATGGATGGATGGATGGATGGATAGATAAATACTATCGATACACAGACAGAGGCCTGATTCAGGCCTCTGAATCAGGAAGACCAGTTAAGGTTCTTTTTTGTCACTTAGTCTGCCAAACAGACAAACAGATGATAAACAAATATAATTATCTGTATATGTATGTATGGATTATACATATCTCCACTTTTTAATAGGTGTGTGGTACATGGGATAGAGGACAGGGCCTGGAGTCAGGAAGACCTGTATTCAAATCCAGCCTCAGACACTTTCCAACTATATGTTCTAAGACAAACTGCTTTACCTCTCTCAGCCTCCATTTCCTCATTGGCAAAAAAGGAACAAAAATAGTACCTACCTTTCAGAGTTGTTATAAGGATCAGAGATGATAGTAGCAATGTGTCTAGCATACACTAGGTGCTTCATTAATATCTGTTCCCTTCCCTCTATTTATATATTTAAAAAGAGACAGATAAAAATATTTGTTAAATGCCTAAAATGTGCTGGATACTATGCTAAGCAGAACAAGGGATGATGATGGGCTAATTCCCGATAAGTCTTCATCTCTGACATCTCCTTGGATTTGGCTTCCAGAGCCAAATGGATGATCCATGGATTTGACACACTCAGGTCTTGAGATTCTTTCTTGACATAGGAATCTACAAGAAGAACCTTTACCATCTAAGAGTGCTATCTAGACCTTAGAAAGGTTAATGGGGATCACAAAAGAACAAATCAGACTTAATCAGGACCAGATCATTCTAGACTCATCACACTTATTTTTTGGACAGTTATTGTACTGATAAATCAAAGGAATAATAATAGCTAGCTAGCACTTTACAAATATTATGACAACAAGTCTGGGTTGTAGGTATTATAATTATTCCCACTTTACAATTGTGAAAAGATGCTAAATATTTTAACCCTCAAACTGAAGCTGTTAAAGATCAGACAGTCAATAAAACTTTATTAAGCACCTTCTATGTGCCAGGCACTATATACTAAGCCCTGTAGACATAAAGACAGATATAAAGAAAGGTTAGACAGTCCATGTTTTTAAGGAGCTCCATTTAGTGGAGAATGCACTATATAAACAATTATGTACAAAGAAGCTATGTATAGGATAAATTAGAAATAATCAACAGAGAGACTGCAACAGGGAAAGACTTCCTCAAGAAGTGGAATTTTAGCTGGGATTCAAAGGAAGCCAGAAGGCAGAGATGAGGAAGAAGAGCATTCTAAGCATGGGGGACAGCCAGAGAAAATGACCAAAGTCTGGAGATGAAGGGTCCTGTTTGAGGAACAGCTGGAAGGTCAGTGTCACAGAATCTTAGAGGATCTTGGTAATAGATAGGAGTAGGGAGGCAGAGGAGGAAAGAAATTGAAAAAGGGAAGACAGATAAAGTGAAAAGAGAAATAAAAAGATGGGAGGAGCAAATTAAGAAGGGCTTTGAATGACAAGTAAAGGACTTTATATTTGCTCCTACAGGTCCTGGTTGGGGATTAAAATTCCCAACCTACAATAACTCTGAGCCAATGGCCCTTTATCAAAGGATCCATGGGTTTTTCTTCTTCCTCTTCTCCTCAGATCTTCCAAGATGCCCCTGACCTACAGGACCTTGTTTTTATAGGGTTTGATACCCAATTTTGCAGAAGAAACATGGCAGAATACAGAATCTAATTGTTTGATAGACTTTGCTCTTGAAAGTCAAAAAGGACATATGGGGGAGAGGGGAAGCGGGGAGGGTCACAGATTGGCTGAAACATGAGGCTCCACTGACTAAGTGGTCATAAGATGGTCCCATGCTCGTGTTGGACAAGAGATCAAGGTCCAGAGGTACAAAAAGAAGTTGGAGGATTTTCCATGTAATTCGGTCACAGCGAATTTACAATCTCAGGTCCAAGGTTTAATATACAGAACTTAGAATGAAATCAAACTGATTAATACTGATTGGAATGGAGTAAGGGTCCAACTTCTGCCATGGGCATCCCTGGTCCAGTCACAATTGGAGCACAATACCAAACATGACATTGTTGGAAAGTCAAGTTATAGTTTGCCCAAAAGAGATTTCCCAAGACTGTGAGAAGACCAGATTCCATGCTACATGGGCCCTGGTTGAAAGAAGGAAGGATGGTTAGCCTAAAGAGGGAAGAAGTTTCAGTGAGAAACTTCCCAGAGCTATGTTCAAGTACCTGAAAGACTACTCTGTAGAAGAGCCTTCTTCAGAACCAAGAGCAATACAAGGGGGGAAGGTATAAAAATGCCATCTTGATATCAGGGGAAGCTTCTTATCAATGAGAATTATCCCAAAATGGAATACACTGCCTGAGCAGGGGGCAAGCCCCTCAAGGGAGATCTTCAAGCAGAGACTGGGTGACCTTTGTTAAGGATACCAGGGAAGATATCTTGACCAGATATAGATTGAATTCAGTCGATGGCCCCTGGATTCCTCCTAACTCTTAGTTCTTGGGTGCTGGCTCTATAGAACAATCCCCGTGAGTAGAATACCTCAATTAGTGACTAACTAGACCCAAAATTTTCTTTTTTAATGGAAATTTTTACACACCCACCCAGAATGAAGGTGGTTTTCCCTAAGCCCAGTCTCACTTCCTGCTGGCCAAATCTTTGGGCCTGTACTAAACAATTAATTGCACTATCCATTACGGAGAGCAGATGTTAGAATGCCGGACCTGGAATCAGGAAGACTTGACTTCAAATGCTGCCTCAAACACACACCAGCCAAAGTTACCAATGATCTCTTAATTGCCAAATCCAACAGCCTTTTCTCAGTCCTTATTCTCTCCTTGATCTCTCCACAGCCTTTAACAGTATATTGATCATTCTATTCTCTCTTCCTCAATATTCTCTTCTTTCTAGATTGTCAAGAATATTCCTTTCTCCTGGTTCTCCTTCTGTCTGCTTTGCTAGATCTTTCTCTAGATCACAGCTTTATATATGTCCCTCTTCTCTTCTCCCAAGTCAACTCAACCCTTATCAGTCTCAGTTTTCCCAGTGATGAAATGAGAGTGAAAAACAATATTATTTCATAAGGTTAATCATTTTTTTCAGGGATACAAGAGTCTCCAAAAAGATAATATTTATCAAGTGTCTAATAAAAACTTTAAAAGTACTTGCATTCTGGCCAGTGAATGAAATCCAAAAATAAATAAACAAACAAGAACATTGAAGGTGGTCTTGTAAACTCTAGGAACAGAGAAGCATTTAAAATCTTGCTAGGAGTTCTTTCTGGGTTTTTGTCAAGAGCATCCCTTCCTCCTAATGGCCCAGGCTCATAGCCAGCATCATCTTCAGTCATTTACTTTCTCTCATCCCACACATATCAATTGCCTAGTCTTGTGGCTTCTAAATCTATAATTTCTCTTATTATTATATTCCCTTTTGTCTGCTCACATGGGCACCCCACAACGTTAGATCTTTATCACCTCTCCCCTGGACTATTCCAGTGACTCTCGATTGATCCCTCATCTCTAAGTTTTCCCCTCTCAGGTCCATCTCCACATAACTGTCAAAGCGATATTCATAAGTATAGACAAAAACCATGACAATCCTGGGCTCGATGATATCCAGTGGCAAGCCTTTCATAATTTAGCTCCAGTCTATCTTTCCAACCATATTGGACATAATTCATTTTCCACATTCTAAACTCCAGTCAAATGGGCCTTCTTGCCTTTCTACATATGACATTTCTTTTCCAATCTCCCTGTTTTTGTATAGACTGCACCCCATGTCTGGCCATGTTCATCTCTGCCTGTGGAAATTTCCTTAAAACTCAGTTCATGGACAGCTATTTGGTGTAGTGGATAGGGAACTAGCCCTGAAGTCAGGAGGACTTGAGTTCAGATCTAGCCTCAAACATTTAATACTTCCTGACTGTGTGACTAGGGGCAAGTCATTTAACCCCAATGTCTCAGCAAAAAAAAAAAAAAAAAAGAAAGAAAGAAAGAAAGAAACAACTCCACTCATTTCATGGGGCAGCTAGGTGTCGAAATAAATAGAGCATCAGACCTGAAGTCAAGAGGACCTGAGTTCAAATCTGTTCTCAGCCACTTAACACTCCCTAGCTGTGTGACCCTGGGCAAGTCACTTAATCCCAATTGCCTCAGAAAAAAAAAAAAAACACTCAATTCAAACACTATTACCCAGCTGCTCTCTCTAAAATTTACTTGTATTTACTAGGAATCCAAAATCTACGTAAATATTGTCCCCTTCCAGTAGAATGTAATCTCCTTAGTGTCAGAGATGGCTTTCACTTTTGCCTTGTTGTCCTTGGGACCTAGCACAGTGTCTGACATCAAGAAAGCATTAGTGCTTGATGAGCTTTCATTCATTAAAAAATGTGTGTTGACTGAATGACTGATTGACTATAACTCTTGAAGGATGGTCTTGCTTTTTCTCATAGAAAGTGAAAGCTAAGTGCCACCGAGTCTTTCTACCCCCCAAATATGCCCTGGAGCTACTGACCGTCTATGCTTGGGAGATGGGGACTCAAAGATCCGAGTACTTCAGAACTGAGGAAGGCTTTGTAACTGTGATGAAGCTGCTCCAGGATTATGAGAACATATGCATCTATTGGACCACAAATTATAATTTTGAAAATGCCATCGTTCGAGACTTTGTGAAAAACAAACTGAAGAAAAATAGGTGCTAACACCCTTCTCCCTGCCTCTACTCTCTGTGGGGGAGGGGACATGAGAAGGTCGGAAGTGAGGGTTTGGGGGCTTCTTTTCACATAGGGAGTGTGATTGGGGGACCACCTAGGAGATGAGTAGATGAAGGCTTTTGTAAAATGAAAGGGGAAAATGAGGCTGACATGGGTAGGATTGAATTACCTCTATCAAGTTACCTCAATCGTATTCTCCAACCAGATCATTGTCTTTGGAACAAAGACCCTGCTGGTCCTTCTTGGTCTCACAGGAGCAGAACTGGCAACCATGAGGCAAACTTGCAAAACAACAGGTTTAAATTCAATGCAAAAGAAGCGAAAGGGCTGGGGGCAGAACGCCATTCTGAACCTACTTCTCTGTTCCAGACCCATTATTTTGGATCCAGCTGACCCTACTAATAATGTGGGAGAGGGCAGGAGATGGGATGTGTTGGCCCAGGAGGCTGCCCACTGCCTGAAACGGGACTGCTGCTATGATGAAAATGATGAAGAAATCCAAAGCTGGGATGTCCAGGTAGAGTCACTCCCCAGGTCTGGACCTCATCATTCCCTCTACCTCCTGTCTGCATCCCATCCCTTCTAATTTCCCCAGGTGCTCTGGAGCCCTCCCAAAGAAGAATCTGAACAGGTTCCATTATTTTACCACCTCCATAACCCTAAATGTATTACCTGGAGAGGGCTAAGTGGAACAAAGAATCTGGCAGAGAGATCAGGGTCAGAATTTGAACATGGCTCCTCTGAACTCAGAGCCAGTTCCTTTCCACTGCATTGTGCTGGATCTCCAATGATGATATATAAATCAAACATCTGTACCTCTTAGCTTCATACGCTTTTAAAGATGAGGAAACACGCTCAAACAGAGCTAAGGGCTTACCCACGACAAGGGAAAGATTCAAAATCCACTCCTCTAGATCTTCTAAGTCCAGTGCCAGAGAGCTTCTTATTCCTACTGCTAGGGATAAAAACACATTAAACATTGTGAAAAATACAAGAAATTGTTATATGGCAGCTCAGTAACACAATGAATAAAAACCCCAAGTCAAATCCAATCTCAGAAACTTTCTAGTTGTGTGATCCTAGACAAAGTCAATTAACAATCTGTCTGCCTCAGTTTCCTCAACTGTAAAATGAATTTAATAATAGCACCTATTTCACAGGGTGATTGTGAAGATCAGATGAGATATTTATAAAAGGCTTAGCAGTACATTTAGCACATGGTAAGTGCTATATAAATGCTAAGTATTGTCAGCTCTATAAGAAGTTGCTGTTACTATAAAGTTGTCACTATGAATAGTGTATGTGGTTTGGTGAATCACCAAACACTCTTGTTCCCATCTCTAAGAGCAGAGGGTAGTGACGTTTTCTGAGGCTGTGTCCCCCACAAAGAATCATTGATTGATGTTCTTTTATCCCCCTCCTTTCCAGGGAGCCAGAAATGTTAAGGTGATCCTGAGACAGTCTGATTGGAAAAATTGGACACTCTGGGTGAATCCCTATGACCTGATTAGTAGGATGAAAATAAAAATCAGACAGGAGCTAAAGCTCACAGGTCAGCTGCGTCTCTCCTTCCAAGATCCCAGTGGTGAAAGGCAACTCCTCAGAGGGAGAGATACATTAGCCCAATATGGGATCTTCTATCAAATTGTTGTCTATCTACTGGAAACCTTCTGGCCTGAGATCCAGATCTTTGTTAAAGGGCCCAACAACCACTGCAAGATTTATGCTGTTGACCCTGATGATTGCATCCAGGATCTGAAGGAGAAGATTGAAGAGGCAGAGGGGTTTCCAGTAGAGTCCCAACTCCTAGAATTCCAAGGCCAAAGACTTTACGATTATAAGACTCTCAGAAACTATGGGATCCAGGACAGTGACACCATCATCATGAGTAACTGCTGACCTCTGAAGAGCTGAGAAAAGTAATTGTTTCTCTCATATTAATAATTCATTGTTGAAATCAGGACCAGGATTTTTTACCTTCTCATTTAGAAACTAGAAACTTGTTGGTTTTTCTGTTGCTGAAGGATATTGTTAATGGATGAGCTTGCCCACACCCCCATCATACATGCTTTTTGGTCTTGGATAGGAGATTTCATCCCACTAGAAAACCTTACAAAGTATTTACTCTAAGGTGAATTTTAGCCCCTTTTGTTCCACTCAGGAAAGAGCTGGTGGGGGGTACATCTTTTGTCTAGATTATCTGAGATTGGGAATGATCTGGGAGCAAGAGTGATCAAAGTCACATCTGGCAGCCCCTCATTAGAATAAGTACATCTCTCATTAATTGTTAACCAATCAAAATTTATTGTTGCCAGTTGGAAACACCACTCTTCCAAAGGCATATGCATAATGAAAGACCTGCGTGAATGGTCTTTTGGTATTCAAGAGTGCTACTGACTGCTTTTATTAATTATCCTCAAACAATAATTAATAAAGTAACTGATTACCCAGAAACTCTGTCTCAAATTTTTTACACATCACAAAACATTGACTTCTGTGGGATATACTTCAGGAGAAGACCTATTCATATAAGCATAATGTTGTTTATTTCTCTTGACTTCACATAAAAAGATGTACCTGGGCAAGCCCAAAGAATCCCAGGGATAGCTATAGAGAAGGAAACAAGTCATCTTCTCACTATTATTCTAATAATAACTATTATTATATTATTTCATATTATTAATAAGAGTTAATAATATTCTAATAATATCAGGCAAGAACTTCATGCAGTTGTGGAAACTTGAAGAAAACTTTATCGTATAGTATGAACCCAACCCTATATGACTGGGAAGTTAGACTAGTTCTATATGTTGATTAGGGAGCCTTAAATAAGGACTTAGATTATGCTGATCAAAAACCTGGTCAAATCCAAAGACTGATGGAAGAAGATTTTCATAATTATACATCTCAAGCAACCCATGTGCCTTATCTTAAATTTGGTCCTGCTCTGGTTAATCAATTATTGTTTCCATGTTCTTTTGATTGAATATATATATATATTTGGGGGGAATGGGGGACCTCTTTTTCTGATTTCAGGAAATTGTACCTGTTTGCACTTTCCCTCCCAACTTGGAAAATCCTTAATCTTTCCTCCAATTAAAAATCAGATTAACTAATTTCCCGTTAATTGTTTTCTTTTAATCAATTTGTATTATTTGATTGTTTTTAATGCATAAATATCTGTCTCCTCTATATTTGGGGTCCAGTGCCAAAACTGAGGAGGCTTGATCCCAATTTGTTATGCAATTAGAAAGCATTGCTTAATAAAGTCATCTGCTTGGAAGTTTAAACTTTTGTTTCCTCAATTATTGAAGAAACTTCCATTTCAATGCTAGAGAGATAGATATAGATGAATAGCTAGATGATAGATATAAAATATATATATATATGTATATATATGCAGTTAAGGTAGACAAGACAGACAAATGGATATATCAATAGATAGAGGTGATCAATATATAGATAAATAGATAGAGCATTTATTAAACATTTATTACAGTCCAGGCATTGCTCTAAGCACTGAGAATACAAATAGAAGCCAAAAAAAAAAAAAAAAAAAAAAAAAAGACAGGCCCTGCTCTCAAAAGAGCTTACAATCTAATGAGTGAAAACAACACATAAAAGCGGAAAGGGTAGAGAAAGAAAGGTACCCACAAAGAGGCCACAGCCAACAGATCAGCAAAAGACTAAGCATGGCTAATCTGGCACTTCCTCAAAATGGAGATTCTCAGAGCAATTCACCAATTAATGAAGTGAGCCCAAGAGTGGAGCTATCCCAGGGTAGAAGGCTGAAAAGTGATCATAGTTTTAAAAATGGTAGGAACCTTTGAGATCATCAAGGCCAGCTGCCTACTTAGAGATAAGAAAATTGAGAAAATAAGAAAAATAATTACAGGCAATTGATGGGTGCTACAGGTAATTAATGTTTGCTGCAAGCTTTGAACCTATGTACTCTTGATTCCCTTTCAGTGCTCTATCCAAGACACAAAATAATACGTGGGGGGAAATCATCATAAATTAATATCACCGGAAGAAAAAAAAAGATGAGGTAGAGAAGGGGAGGGAAAAAGGATTATGTACCACATGCTGAATTGACCAGGAGAAGGGTTGAACAAACAAAAGAGAAAAAGAGAACAATAAAAATAACCTCATGAAATCTGGGATTGAACAACATCACCTGAGAGAAAAGAAGTTAGAGGAAGAAGGGAAGAGGGGAAAGGAAAGGGGGAGGCTAATAGAAGAGATAACAGAAGTAGAAAAGGAAAGGTATAAGAAAGGGAGAGGGGCTGTAAAGCAGAATGATACAATTCAGAGTAAGGGTAAAAGGCTGGAGCAGAATCTATTATGCTTGAGCTAAAGTAAAAAAGCAGGGGTAGCCATCCTGATCTCAAATTAAGCAAAAGCAAAAATAGATCTAAAAAATCATTTTGTTTTCTTTCTCATTCTTTTCCTTTTTGATCTGATTTTTCTTGTGCATCATGATAATTGTATAAATATGCATACATATATTGGTTTTAACATATTTTTAACATGTTTAATATATATCAGGTTACTTGCCATTTAGGGGAAAGGGTGAGGAAAGTTGAGGGAAATTTGGAACATAATATTTTCCAAGATTTAATGTTGAAAAATTATCCATGCTTATATTTTGTTGTTGTTGTTAAGATTTACTTGTTTTTATTATAGCTTTTTATTGATAAAACATATGCATAGGTAATTTTTCAATATTGACCCTTGCAAAAACTTCTGTTCCAACTTTTCCCTTCCTTCCCTCCACCCTCTTCCCTAGATGGCAGGAGGTCCCATACATGTTAAATATGTTAAAGTATATGTTAAATACAATATATGTATACATATTTATACAATTGTCTTGCTACACAAGAAAAATCAGATTTAGAAAGAAGGTAAAAATAACCTGAGAAGAAAAACAAAAATGCAAGCAAACAATAACAGAAAGAGTGTGAATGCTATGTTGTGGTTTGCACACGTTTCCCAGTGTTCTTTCGCTAGGTGTAACTGGTTCTGTTCATTACTGATCAATTGGAACTGATTTGGATCCTCTCATTGTTGAAGACAGCCATTTCCATCAGAATTGATCCTCATATAGTATTGTTGTTGAAATGTGTAACGATCTTCTGGTTCTGCTCATTTCACTTAGCATCAGTTCATGTAAGTTTCTCCAAGCCTCTCTGTATTCATCCTGCTGGTCATTTCTTATAGAACAATAATATTCCATAACATTCATATACCACAATTTACTCAGTCATTCCCCAATTGATAGGCATCCATTCAATTTCCCATTTGTAGGCACTACAAAAAAGGCTGCCACAAACATTTTTGCACATACAGATCTTTTTCCCTTCTTTAATATTTCTTTGGAATATTAGCCCAGTAGTAACACTGCTGGATCAAAGGGTGTGTATAGTTTGACAACTTTTTGAGTATAGTTCCAAATTGCTTTCCAGAATGGTTGGATCTGTTCACACCTCTACCAACAATGCCTCAGTGCCCCAGTTTCCCCATATCCTCTCCAACATTCCACCATTATCTTTTCCTATCATCTTAGTTAATCTGAGAGATTTATAGTGGTATCTCACAGTTGTCTTAATTTGCACTTCTCTGATCAATAATGATTTGGAATACCTTTTCATATGAGTAGAAATAGTTTCAATTTTGTCATCTGAAAATTGTCTGTTCATATCCTTTGACCACTTATCAATTGGAAAATGGCTTGATTTCTTATAAATTTGAATCAATTCTCTACATATTTTGGAAATGAGGCCTTTATCAGAACCTTTAACTGTAAAAATGTTTTCCCACTTTATTGCTTCTCTTCTAATCTTGTCTGCATTAGTTTTGTTTGTACAAAAGCTTTTTAACTTGATATAATCAAAATTTTCTATTTTGTGATCAATAATGATCTCTAGCTCTTCTTTGGTCACAAATTCCTTCCTTCTCCACATGTCTAAGAGGTAAACTATTCTATGTTCTTCTAATTTATTTATAATCTCATTCTTTATGCCTTGATCATGAACCCATTTTGACCTTATCTTGGTATATGGTGTTGTGTGGATCAATGCCTAGTTTCTACCATACTAATTTCCAGTTTTCCCAGCAAATTTTGTCAAATAAATTCTTATCCCCAAAGCTGGGGTCTTTCAAACACTAGATTGCTATAGTCATGGACTATTTTGTCCTGTGATCCTAACCTATTCCACTGATCAACTAGTTTATTTCATACATGCATATGTTTTGAAAATCAAAAGCTTTAATAATAAAAATCATAATAAAATATATGTATAGGGCAGTGAGGTGGCACAGTCAAGAAAATCTGAGTTCAAACTCATACTCCAAGACTCAATATTGAGAAATTCACATATATCTAAGCAACAAAAACAATTTGTTAAAGTGAATCTTTATTTAGTCCCTGGGATAACATCCAGGGACCATGATCCTAAAACCATAGAAGCAATATTGGGAAAGCAAACTTAGAATATCCAAACATTTTTAGAACTAGATGGGATGCCAGAGTCCACTAATCCAACCCTCTCATTTTATGGATAAGGTAACTATGACCTAAGGAGATGTCTGAGGTAACACAGGAAGTATGTGGCAGAATTGGATTTAAACCCAGGACCTCTGTAAACATAAACATAAACAGAAATGAAACCTAAAGGAGAAGCAAAACTAATCTGCTAAAAAGTTCAAATGAAGAAATGTCTTCAAAACTTTCATTATCTTTCAAATGCTGCATAACATTGGTTTTGTTACAGTTTTTACTATTATGACTCAGTGCCATGACTCATGGGTTAATGGGTCCAGAGGCCATGGGCCCCAAGCCAGAAAGCTGATAGAATTTACCTCTCATGTGATTTCAGTTTCCAAACATCAGCTAACAAGCACCTATTAGGAGTTTTTTATATTCCAAACACTGTCCCAAATGCTGAGAACACAAAGTCTCCTCCTCCAATGTAGAGATAACAGAGAAATAATTGTGTACATAGGTAGGGTTGGGTGACAGAATACCTTGAGTTGAGCAAGCATGCTGTGTTATTAAATTGTGTTTTTTTAATAACTTTTTATTGATAGAACCCATGCCAGGATAATTTTTTACAGCATTATCCCTTGCATTCACTTCTGTTCCGATTTTTCCCCTCCCTCCCTCCACCCCCTCCCCCAGATGGCAAGCAGTTCTTTACATGTTGAATAGTATTAAATTGTTTTTTAGTCATGTCTGACTTCCCACAACCTTACTGAGGGTTTTCTTGGAAAAGATCCAGAAGTGATTTGTCATTTCTTTCTCTAGCTCTGCAAAATGCAGATGAGGAAATTGAGGCAACAGGCCTAACTGACTTATCCAAAGTCCCACAGCTAGGAAGAATCTAAGGCTGGATTCCAGGCCAGGCAGGTACTCTATCCACTGAACTACCTAGTGACTACTCACTTTAAAAAACTGTATCTTACTACTTTTGTCAGTTGAAAATAATCAGAGTTTTGAACTGTTAATAAAGCCTAAATATACTTATTGGATCATTAATCATGGACTTTAGACTATGTCCAAAATGTATTTCATCAATTTTTAAAATCCTTGGCCAGCATTTATGATAAAAGGACACAGGAAGTATATTGGTATTGACTGAGGAACTTTGAATTGTCCTAGTTCCAAACTGGCTTGCTATCTTATAAATGACTCCTATCCCAGAAGTGTCTAAACAATGATTAGAGTCCAATTTGCCCATTTATACCCCATTCCTAAGTGAACTTGCTGGAACACTGTGTAGCAACAAATCTAAGTTTGAGCCCATTCTCCCCAAAGTTTGAAGTGGTTCTGGGAAGAATGTGCCTTTTGGCACTGAGATGTTTTAGAGAAAAGATGTTTTATATATCTGCTTTCTACTCTATCTTCTCAGTAAATATACCTTTTGCCAAATTTAATTGATGTAATCGGTTAAATGATGTTGGTACGCTCATCAGTGTTGTCAGTGATACTGAGACTGGTTAGAAGACACTGAAGACATATGGCAGTTGATACAGGAGGAGACACACCAGAAATATGTTTTGAACTGATAGCTCCAACTCCATTTCATGTTTACTATTCCTGCTTTGTATTATATCTCTTTATTTGGTCTGTAACCTTTTCTCCTAAATAAACCTACCTTTTGCCAAAGAGGAAACAAAAGAAGCAATGACTTGTGACTACCCAGTGGTCTTCTGAAGATTTTTGAGGTCCATGTATAACCTTACTCTAAGAATCAGAATAAGTACCCCTAGAACTCAAATATATTATTGTTGAATGGAGAAGTGGTTCCATAACTCAAACAGTAGATGTTCATGGAAATGTAAACTCTATGGAAAGTAGAAATTGCTTCTTTCTTTGAACGTATATCCCCAGTCACACAGTATCTGACATATAGAATATGCATAATAAAATGTTATAGATTGGTCAATTGATTCAAAATCAACTTAAAAGTAAGTCTCCAATGGTTTCATATAATTTAGTTTTTCTGTTTTTAATGTCAGATAAAGGTTTAAATGACATACAGGTCATATTTGTGAATGATAAAAAGCTAAAGGAAATAACTATCCCATCATATAACAAAAGTAATAATTTTTTTGAATCCTTGACAAGTTAGACTATTGATCTGAATCTGAGATGAAATTGAATAGGAACAAATTCAAAGCCTTAACATTTGGGTTAAAAAAAAAACACTTCAAGCTCACAATCACAAGATCAGCAAAGCATGGCTAAATAAAAATTTCTCTGAAAAAAATTTGAAGGTTTCAGGAAACCTCAAAATCAATATGAATCACCAGTATGATGTAGCAGATTGATAACAAATACAGCTGTTGAGGTAACCTTACGCTGAATTACAAGGGAGAAAAAGCATGAAGAAGTAAAAAGAAATGTTATTCCTTTGTACTCTGCTCTTCCCCTCTCAGACCCTCCCTAGAATACTGAATTCAGTTCTGAGAGTGCCACGAAGTCAGATAGATTTCTGATGATGTATCTTAAACCTTGGACTCAGTGGATGTCTAATCCTTTTTATGACATGCTCTTCCAATAGAACTGGCTCCAAGGTGACCTCATTACATTTAGGGATCATAGTATTATTGTCCCCTGACTCACAAAGTTCTGGCTAGTACTATGTTATATCTTGGGAGAAAATTAACAACTAAGGGTAAAGGATGTAGAGACTTCCTTCACCAAAAGGGAAGAATAGTTTGGAGAAAGAGGACCCTACTGATGGTATTGGGGTAGCAATTCTGAATTTGAAATAAACGTGACAAATTCACAATGGCCATTCTCTTTGGCAAAAAGCAGGTTTATTTAGAGGAAGGAGTTGCAGGCAAAAATAAGTGGTAAAACAGACACCAGAAATGGTAAATATCAAACAGATTTGGGAGAATGTATAGTTAGACTAACCAGAGTTAGAGGAGAAAGACACTATTAGAAGGAAGGCACTATGAATAGAGAGAAAGAGTAACTTCATTAGTTACTTAACAGGCTTAGTCCTGAAAAAAAAAACATAGCAAAAGTCTTCATCATAACCAGATTTTTTAAAGGGGAAAGGCAGTCTTGGGGTTTTCTCAGGAAAACAAGAGAAGTAAATACAGAAACTGAGAAGGAGGATCAAGGAGCCAAAAGGAATACACCTGGCAGACTCCGGTCCCACATCTGTCTAAAAGTTTGTTTCAAGATGCACAGAAGTTTGAGGGATAGACAAAAGATAGAATCTTCATAATCACACTGTGTCAACAGGATAGTCTGGGAATTGGTTATATCTTGGGGGCTTCTTCCTGACAGGGGAAGATAGTTCACATCAGTACTGGTGAAGGCTATAATAACAATCAATGACTATAGTAATCTAGTATTTGATAAACCCTCAAACTCTAGCTTCTGGAATAAGAACTCACTATTTCACAAAAATTGTTGACAAAACTGGAAAATAATATGTCAGAAACTCAGCACAGACCTACATCTCACACCCCATACCAAAAAATAAGGTCAAAATGGGTACATGATTTGGGAATAAAAAGTGATACCATAAGTAAATTAGGAAAGTGAGGAATAATTTACCTATCAGATCTTTGGAGAAGGGAGGAAATTATGACCAAAGAAGAACTGGAAAATGTTATGAAATGCAAAATGAATAACTTTAGTTACATTAAAATAAAAAGAGTTTGCACAGACAAAACCAACACAAACAAGATTAAAAGGGAAGTACAAAGCTGGGGAAATATTTTTACAGCTAGTGTTTATGATAAAGGTCTCATTTTTAAAATATATAAAGAACTGTGTCAAATTTATAAGAATAAAAGTCATTCCCCAATTAAATGACCATTTACCAATTTACAAATTGGTGTCAAAGGATATGAACAGACAATTTTCAGATGAAATTAAACTCATTTATAGTCATATAAAAAATGCTCTAAATCACTGTTGATTAGAGAGATACAAATTAAAACAACTCTGTGATACCATCTCACACTTTTCAGATTGGCTAAGATGACAGGAAAACATAATGACAAATGTTGGAGGGGATGCGGAAAAACAGGGACACTAATGCATTGTTGGTGGAGATGTGAAATGATCCACCCATTCTAGAGATCAATTTAGAACTATGCCCAAAGGCTATCAAATTGCATATAGTCTTTGATTCAGCAGTGCCACTATTGGGTCTGCATCCCAAGGAAAACATAAAGGAGAGAAAAGGACCCACAAACAATGTTTGTAGCGCTCTTTTTGTGGTAGCAAAGAATTGAAAAATGAGTAGATGCCTGTCATGTGTGGAATGGCTGAATAAGTTGTGGTAAATGAAGACAATAGAATATTATTGTTCTATAAAAAAATGATGAATAAGCTGATTTTTGAAAGTCCTGCACAGATTTACATGAACTGATGCTGAGCAAAACAAGTAGAACCAGAAATATATTGTACACAGTAACAGCAAGATTGTGTGATGACCATTTATGAAAGATTTGTTTCTTCTCAGTGGTTCAGTGAACCAAGGCAATCTCAAAAAACTTCAGACAGAAAATGTCATTTGAATCCAAAAAGAGAACTATGGAGATTGAATGTAAGTCAACACATGCTATGTTCACTTCCTTTTTTGTTGTTTTTTTCTCTCCAGTAGTTTTTTCCCTTTTGTTTTGATTTTTCTCTCTCAACATGATTCATAAAGAAACATATCTTTTAAAAGCTAATATGCATGTATAACAAAAAAATAAAGAACTATGGAAAAACTAAAATTAAAAAATGCATAAGCACATCCATGAGTGAGGATTTCCTTCTCTATGTCCACCATCCCCATTTGTCTGATCCCAGACCGTCCGGATCCCATGAATCTGTGTTGTGCTACCGGGAGCTGGTGGAATACACCAGAGCCACCTGACAGTAGCTGCTGGAGGTCCAATCCAGAATGGATCTCCTCTTGTGAGAGGATGATCCAAGGAGACTGAGAGGCAGTTGCTGTTCTCTAACTTCTCTGACTGAGAGGTCATTGCATTTTCTGACCTCTCTCCTCTTCCCTCTGCTTTCAATTCATCTCATTCCCAGTCCACAAGCAACACCTGTGTCAGCAAAGGCTGCTTTGCAATTCCTCCTGACGCTATGATCCACAGCTGTGGAGGCTCTAGGAGAACTGACCTATCCTTTAACAAGTCTGTTAGCAAAGGGGCCCCTTCCCTCAAACCTTTCTGCCAATGATTCTCCTTCAGTCCTTATAGATAGACACTAAACATTCCATGCCCACCCTCAAAAAAAAAAAAAGAAATCAGAATTCCCACTTCTTTATCACCCTCAGTTCTCCTCCCTATTTCTGCATACGGGTGGGATAGACCCAGCAAGGCTTTTTAACTTGCCTAGGTGACTTGGAAATCACCAAGTCCATTCCTTCTGGTAAGTTGGAAAACCACCCAAACTTAGCAAATATGCTGCCATTTTGTCCTGAGATCCTCTGGGCTTTACCATCTGCCCTGCACTGTGCTCTGCAGATCCTGAGCACTAACTGATCTGCCAATGCAAAATAAATTCCTGGGTCTATTCACCCTGCAGCTAAACTCGACTTTATAGAGTAGGATGAGATCCCAGAGGGCAAGGGAAGTCATGATTTTTTTTCTTTTCTTATACTAAGTCATTACATGGGAAAAGTTTTTTCATTCACTTTAGTTATTCATTCAAGTGTTAGAAGACTTTGCCATGGTCAAGTCCCAAAGCCATGGCCATTCTGGTCCAGTTGAGGAGAAGGAGTTAAGTCCTTTCACGCAGACTGTGTTCTGGGAGGGGAACGTCTGATATATTGAAACAGGGCCACCTTGAGAAAGGCAGAAGAGTTTCATTTTCTCAACAGACTCAAAATTGAGAAACTGAAACTTTTCATTCTGATTGTTAATCTGCTGAGAAGGGGGTGGAGTCAGGCAAAGTCTGGAGCCTCCTTTAAAAGGTGAGCTTGCAGGGAGACATCTCTAGCAGTACTTTGCTGCAGTTTCTCATCCAACATGGCAGAGATGGAAAACTTGTATAATACTCCTGCTGAGAAGCTAGATGCCTTTGTGGATCACATGCTCCAGCCAGATAAAGAGTGGAAGGAAGAAGTCAAAGATGTCTTTAAGAGGATTGCTGCCTTCTTTCGAGATCACTGCTTCCAGGACTATATTATAAGAAACAAAGAGGTCAAGGTGATAAAGGTGGTGAAGGTAAGAACAAGTTCAATTTTTCAGAATAGGGGAACCCAATCCCACTAAGGAATAGGACAGGTGATATAGTATGATTGAAAGGATATTGTCTGGCCAGGCCGTCGAATAGGAAAAAGAAAAGTGTCCAAGGTTTCCCTTGATTGGGAGGAAAGAGACACGAGGACCTGGGATCACCTTACTCCGAATCCTTTCTCCAATAGGACAATGTCCACCATGGCCAACTCTGTCCTTATTCCCTCTCTCTATCCCCTGTTGCTAGCTCTAGGTAAAAAAGTGAACTCTCTCCAAGAACTACTCTGAGTCCATTTCCTGATTCTTCTGAATCAAGTGGTTCTTGATCAAGAGGCTTGATAAATGAAGGACAGACCCATTGATCCAGTCTGTTCCCCCACCCAACAAGCCAGTTTCCTCTTTGAGAAAACAACACCCTCTGAAAAGTTTGAGCAGACTACCTGAATAGTTACAAAACAAACTAAGATTTACCATTCTCTCCTCAGGTGCTCATTTCTCTGTCTCTCTGATAAAACCTTTCCTCTGCCTCTCCTATTCTCTGTTATCAGCTCCCACTGGATTCTCTTTCACATAGTTCTCTTAGGTCTGTGCTATATTTTGTACTTCTTTTCTGTTGCCTTTCTGTTGCTTTCATCTCTTGCTCATGGCTTTTAAAATTTTAAGTGAGTTTCCTTTGCATTTACAATATATAGTCTTTTTAGACAACTTACCTTTTGTCTTTATCAGAATTCATTTTGAGTGAAGAAAAATCCAAACATCAATATCTTAGATAAACTTCCAATCCCTTCTCACTTCCATATTCCTCCCTCCTCAAGTGCCAACAGTCAAAGCCTCCCAAATTGGAAAATTGGGGAATTTCTGACTTTACCTAATTATAGGAGCTCAAAGGGCAGGCAGACTTTAGGATCTGACTATCTCTAGTTTTTTAACTCTGGACTAGGTAATACAGTAGATAGGGCACTGGGCCTGCAGTCAGGAAGAGCTGAGTTCAAATACAATCTCATACATTTATTAAATGTGTGGTTCTGGGCAAATCACTTAATCTCTATCTGCCTCAGTTTCCTAAACTGTAAAATGGAGAATGATAGTATCTATTTCCTGAGATTGTTGTAAAAAACAAATGAGGTGGTGTTTGTAAAGTTATCAGCACAGTGTCTGGCACACAGTAGACTTTAATAAATGCTTATTTTTTTCTCTCTTCCCCTTTGGAACCATGAGGACAGAGGTGGTCCAAAAGATATTTTCCATAATGGAGACTAAGGGTCTTTCTGAGTCTATGATATAAAAAAGAAGCCCTTGAATCCTGATGCTACCATTTACTATGTGTCTTCATTTGAAAATGATGTGCCAGACTCAATGACTTGCAATGTCCCTTCAAGCTCTGAATATAAGATGCTGCTTAAAGAGTTTCGATTTGGGAACAAAGGTATCTCTATGACAATCCCATACTGATTGATAATGAACCTGGTCTGTCTTTGACAGGGAGGCTCCTTTTCCAAGGGGACGGGCATAAAAAACGTTTCTGATGTGGATGTGCTCCTTTTCCTGAGTTGCTTCTCCAGCTTTGAAGACCAGTACAAACTCCGGCATGAAATCATTGAATTCATGAGGAACAAGCTCGAAAAGTGCCAAGAAAGTATAGCCTATGACATTGTCACTGTCCGAAAACAAGGGACCTTATTTTGGCCCCCACGATCCTTGAACTTTGATGTCCAATCAAAGAAGAGGACAAAACTGATCCATGTGGATGTGCTACCGGTCTTCGATGCTCTAGGTAAGAATAGACTAATGCCTTCATGAGAAGGCAGGCTTTCTAGGACAAGGGGTTCTTGATCTGAGATCCACAAAGAAGTCGAATAGTTTTCACAGCATTTGGGGAGGAGTGAAGAGAATTCCACCAATATATGTGTGTATGTGAGTGTGTGTGTGTTTATTTTAATGTTAGATATATCAAGTCAACAAAGATTTTTAAGATTGTGTCCTGTGGGTACAGAAAAATGCAAAGCCCAGTCCCTTCTCTCAAGGAGTTCACAATCTATTGGGGAAAACAATATACAAACAAATATGTACAGATAAGATATAGATGGGACACCTTTTCACTAATATCAGAAGGAAGGCATTCGCTTTAAAGCAGACTGGGAATGACTTCTTTCAAAAAATAAGATTTCAGCTCATAATTTTTTGCTGAAGCAATTGGGGTTCAGTGACCACAGTCACACAGGTAGGACCTCTTAAATGCCTGGGACCGGATTTAAACTCAAGTCTTCCTGACTTCAGGGCCGGTACTCTATCCACTGTGACATTTAGCTGCCCCATTTCAGCTCATAGTTAGAGGAAATCAGGGAAGTCAAGAAAAGGCAACAAGAAGGAAAAAGATTCCAGACAAGGGAACATAGAGTGAAAATGACCAGAGTTGGGCGATGGAGTGTCCTCTATGAGGAATAACTAGGAGGCCAGTATCATTGGATCAAAGGGTTCACAAAGGGAACTAAGGTACAAGACTGGAAAGATAGTAGGGGCCCAGGTTCTGAAAGGATTTTAAAGTCAGAGGATTTTAAATTTTTTTTGGAGGTAATAGGAAACTAGTGGGATTTATTGAATTGAGGGCTCAACACAGTAATCCTATATATTTTATTCTATTCATTTAAAAACTGTATTTTGAGAAGGGATCCATATGCTTCCCAAGACTGCCAACGAGACATGCAAAAAAAAGTTTAAGGAACTCCTGTGTTAAAGGAAGCATATGGGGAAGCATATGGAAGATGATTTGGTTAACAAAAGTGGACAGTTACCCATTGAAACTTATTTTAAAAGTTGATCCATAAGGGCTCAGATTTTTCAAAGAGAAGGAGCCTGAGGTATATCTGGTGGGCTGAACCATGATGAATTAATTGTTTGTGAGTTCCAAGAACCAAGCTAATCCAATAAAGAAGTATTACATAACTACCATAGGCTTGGTGCTAAGGATAACCACAAACAAAATGAAATTAAAATACCCTCAATGAACTTACATTTTGCTTTGGAGGATGCAATATCTAAATAGATAAGCATACATGGACAATTGAGGAGGAGGAAAAGAGTAGAAACAACTTGTGCTCATCACAAGCACCTACCACCTGATAGACGCTCAACAAATGTCTTTTGACTGACTGACTGATTGACCATTTAGGGGGAGCAGGAAAAGCTTTCTATAGAAGCTAGCAAATGAGTTGAGCTTTTAAAATGATATCTAAGAGGCAGAGGTGAGAAGAGACGGGGGAACAGCTTAATGCAAAAGTAGACACAGGAGATGGAGTGTTGAGTGTGAGAAACAAGAATAAGACCAATTGGCTACAACTTATCTTGTATTATAGTGAATAACATGTGTGAAAAGACACTTTGATGGAAGTGGGAGACCCAGGTGTTACACATCACCCATTTCACACATTTTTGGACTTTCTAAATGTATCAATCAATTATGCTGGGGGGGGGTTTCCCTCTTTAAAAAATTGTCATATGGGAAGGTTCTCAAGGAAGGGTAAGATACAGGGGACACTATGGTGATATAAGAAACAGAAAAACATCAATAAAAATTACTTTAAAATAAGTAATAATAAGATAATAAATGGATAAAAATAAGACAAATAAGGCTGAAAAGATAGATTGGAGCCAGGTTGTGAGAGGCTATCAATATCAATTGAGGCATTTTATCCTAGAGATAATAGGGAGCTACCAAGCATTCTTGAACAGTGCAGTGATATGGTCAGATTTTGCTTTAAGATGATTATTAGATCTAGACTTTGTCTCTCCCACCTATCAGGGGAAGAAAAGCCACGCTCAGTCTGTCAGACTTTGAGGCAAGAAAATGGCCCATATGTGGATCAAAGACCACACGCTACGGTCTATAAAAACCTAATAAACAACAGAAGATGTCCTGGAGAGTTTGCTCCATCCTTCAGTGAACTGCAAAGAAATTTTGTGAAACATCGTCCAACCAAGCTGAAGAGCTTTCTTCGGCTAGTGAAGTACTGGTATCGAGAGGTAAGATGATCATGGCATCCAGAGGATTCACCATGACTCCAAGTAGTCAGGGGAGAGAGAATCTAGAAAGATGAGTGTGACCAAGGGAAAGGATAATGTGTTTGTGATAAAGAGGATTGTGATTACAAAATGCCTTTGGAAGCCTCACATTAACATTCCTCTGTCAAGAGCATTGGGTATTTTCCCTTGTGTTTAAATTCTGGCTCTACTATTTATGGAATATTTCTCCAGATAGCTGGTTCCTCATTTCTAAAATGACAGGGTGGGACTAGATCATCTCAAAGGTGCCTTCCAACCACACATCTTATGGTCTTATAGGATGTCCACACAGGTATCAAGACTGTTGGGTCTTTTTGCTAAATCAATCAACAAAAACTTGGTAGGTGCTGTCCTGGGTGCTGGAAAGACAATGATTTTAAAAATGAAATTGTGATCTCAAGAAGCTGGCATCCTATAATAATAGATAATATATACATATTCAAATATATGCCCAAAATTACAAGATATGTTTGCTGCTAAGTCAAAACAAAATTAACAAAAGGCAGGAGTTTTTAATCTATGAGTCTGTGGACAGATTCTTGGTGGTTTGTGAGCTTGGATAGGAAAAATAATTTTACAATTGTATTTCAATACAACTAGTTTCCTTTATAATTTCAGGTATTTTGTTTTATGCATTGAAAAATTCAATAGGCTTCCTTGTGCTCCCAAAGGGGTCCAGGACACAAAAATAAAGATGAATCCCTGATATAAGACCTATATTAAACGATCAGTAATCATGCATTAAGTGCCTGACATATACCAAGAATTGTGTTCACACTGAAGATACAAAGTGAAAGAGTCCCTGACCTCCAGAAGGCAGCTGGGGACATAATAGATAAAGTACTAGACTTGACGTCAAGCAGATTTGAGTTCAAATATTACCTCCAACATTTCCTAGCTTGGTGTACCTGGGTAAATTATTTAATTTCTCTTAGGCCTAGTTTCCTCATCAGTAAAATGGGGATAATTTTAGCACCTGGCAATATTCTGTGGTGAGGATCAGATCTGTGTAAAAGGTTTTATAAATCTGAAAGGCCAATTTTGAGATGACATGCACATAGAAAGATAGGTCTATACAAGATACATACAGGGCTTTAGAAGAGAAGGCTCAGGGGAGAGAAGGAAAAATCTCTTGCCAGTGATCCTAAAAGACAGAGGTAAAGAGTAAGCATATAGTAGACATGGGAGACAGTCAGTGGGGAGACAAGAAATAGAGCATTGTATTGGAGGCATTGTGTTAAGTGTCACATTGTCTGGACATGAGAGTCAAGTTATGAAGGGGTAGTTCTATTAACACCACGTAAAGGAGTTTGTATTTCATCCTAGAAGCAATAAGGAGTCCCTGAAGTTTACTAAGAGAATAACATGGCCAGTACTGTTGTATGAGGGAGAATCCACCTTGGCAGTTGAGTGTAGGATGGATTACAATGGAAAAGATTTGAATCAGGAAGACCAGCTAAAAGGCTTTTTCAGTAATCAAGATGTGAGATAATGAGGTGCTGGTTTAGGGTAGAAAGGACGGGATCTAGATGAGACATGTTAAGAATAGAAACCGCGAGATGTGATTAGGTAGAGAGTGAACAGTCGAGGAGGATAATGCCAAAGTTGTAAACTTAGGTAACTAAAAAGATGGTGATATCCTTGAATTAAATAAAAGGAGCAGGGAGAAATGGAAAAGCTTCATGTAAAAGGTGGGTTTTTATGCTGAGCTTATGAAGAAAACTAGGAGTTCTAACAAATATGAGTGAGATGAGAGAGCATTACAGACATGGGAAACATTCTGTACAAAAGCAGATGGGAGTTAGAGCAATGTGTAAGAAATCCCAAGATAGTTTGGCTGGACCCCCAAGCACACAGAAGGAACTCATCAATGTAGGAGAAAGGGAAATTAGAAACAAGTTGTAACTAAAATACATTTATTGCTTAGAAGAGGTTGTCTTCACAGTATCCACTAAATCCTAGAAAAGGTGTGAATCGTTTCCCTTGGCCATGTCTACAGGACTGTCTTTGATTTTCTCAGCCTTCTTCCAGTCTAAATTCTGCCTCTCTTTGATGACCAAAGAGAAATATGAATCCCTTACCATATGATACTTTTATCATCTAATGAATCTTTACGCACTAAAACCATTGTTTCTTTACCTTGACCTCAGAGTAATGTTATTATCAAATGAGATATTTATAAAATGCTTAGCATACTGTCTGACTTCCAAAGGTCTTGTGATGTAGAGAGCCATCTGCACCCAGAGAGAAGATTGTGGATCACAATACAGTATTTTCACTTTTTTGTTGTTGTTTGCTTGTTTTATTTTTCATTTTTCTTCCTTTTTAATCTGATTTTTCTGGTGCAGCATGATAATTGTGGAAATATATATAGAAGAATTGCCCATGTTTAACATATATTGGATTGTTTGCCATCTAGGGGATGGTAAATGAGGGAGAAAAAATGGAACACAAGGTTTTGCAAGGGTGAATGTTGAAAATAAAAATCTTTATAAACAATAAAAATTAAAAAGTAGAAAAACATATTGTCTGGCACATAGATGCCTACTAAATACTTGTTCTCTTCCCACCTTCTTTTCAGTATAAGGTAAATTAAAGAATAGCTAAAAGCAGGAAATGGTGAAAATGAGATTCAGAAATGTTTTTATCAATACCCAAAAATCTTGGAAGAGGTTGAAAGTGAAATTTTTGGGACCCTTGAAATTCTGTGGACTAGCTAAGCCTCTAAAATGTGCTTAAGATCATGAATATTTAGGAAATTCAAGAGGTAAAAAAAATGGAAAAAGAAGGATAGAAAAGACCTGAGAGTTTACTCAGCAATATTCCCAATCTGTTCCCTAAAACTCCTCCATCTAAAAAATGTTTTTATCTCTTTTAATAGTACATGAAAAAGAAATACCCAGGAGAGCATATTCCCCCCAAATATGCCCTGGAACTGCTGACTATTTATGTCTGGGAGACGGGACAGCCAAATACAGATGACTTCTCTCTGGCTGAAGGATTTGTGACACTGATGAATTTGGTGAAAGATTATAGAAATATCTGTATCTACTGGACCGTTTATTATGATTTCAAAAATCAAGCAGTTGGACACTTTTTGAAAAGGCAGCTGAGATACGTACCACAAACCAAAGAGGAAAAAAGGTAAGTAACTCCACTCCTTGCCTCTGCACTATCTGGGTGACAGTCAAGGGAGACTAAAGATGGTCTGTAAAATAGCAATAGCTGGCAATTATGTAGCCCTTTAAGATTTAAAAAGTATTTTACATGCTAGGTAATGGAATAAATAGAACTCTAGGCCTGGAGTCAAGAAGACCTGAGTTCAAATCTAGCCTCATTTACCTACTAGCTATGTTTCTTCAGCCAAGTCACTCAACTTTTGTCTGCCTCAGTTTCCAAAACTGTTAAATGGGGATAATGATAGCACCTGCCTCCTCGGATTGTTGTGAGATCAAATTAGATAGCATTTATAAAATGTTTACAGCATTGTGCCTGATACACAGTAGGTGTCATATAAAATGTTAGCTATTTGAGACACACAACTCTGTAAAGTGTGTTATGATTATTTATTGCATTTTTACAGATGAGGAAATTGAGGTACTGAGAAGTTAATTTTCCAGCTAACTCCAGGGTTTTGTGTATTTGAGACAAAATCAAAATATAGAAAATGCCTTGGATAAGAGAATCCAAGTATATTGTAATATTTGTATCTGAATTTGGAAGGGAAATCAGGAAAAGATAGAACTCAAAGAATTGTTTTCGATGATCAAAGATGTGATAACAATTAAAAGATCCTTAGTTCTTTGTTCCAAGATGCCTACAAGGGTCTAATGGCCTGTCTCAGTCTCTCCCCCTTTTTTTTTTTTTGCCAGAGCTCAACTCTCCTTCTAGTTACTCTTTTCACCTGTTGGGACTATGTTGTCCATTCTTTCCAGGTCAGTGTGTTAAGTGCCAGAGAGGACTTGCCATCTCCCCTGGCTGCTGTGTTCAGATCTTGGGCTCGCCACTCCTTCCGGTCTACTCTTTCACAATTTGTATGAATCTCTTTAAGAAATCTGGGTGTGGCCCAAGTATATCTTGTGGCTAATATATTATGACAACCCAATATTACTCAAAAGGTTAGGAAAGAATGCTTGTTCATCTGAACTACAAGCCCAAGGATAATCAATCTATTCTCAAACCACTAAATATATAAGGAAACAGTTCCCTGAACTGGTTTCAGGGAAATGAGATGACCTTCTTCTCCTGACCTCAGAACTATCTTGATGGGAGTAACAGCCTCTGCCATCAAATGAGAATACCACAAAATTGCTTCATATTTCTTATAAGTGACCCTACCATCACCCCTTAAATCTACTAAGAGGGATACATAATACCCTATAAACAATGACCCACTTAATAGTCATCAAATTTTAAGCTAGTTTCTCTTTAATAGGCAAGTGAAAAGTAGCATTTCTTCCATCCACAACTATTCAGCCATTTTACCAGTATAATGCGTCATTTCTTGATGAAAGACTCATTTTGTCATTTCTTAGCCTCTATCTCAAGAATTCACAAGGTCCTAGAGGAAGGGAAAAAGGATAAGGAGAGCAGTAGTCATCCAGAAGCTGGTATATACAAGCCACAATAGGGACAGTAAACTTCTGCCTTGTTTTTCTCCCTCTCTCTTTCCCTCTCCCTCCCTTTCCTTCTCTCCCTCCCTTTCCTTCTCTCCCTCCCTTTCCTTCTCTCTCTCCCTTTCTCTCTCTCCCTCTCTCTCCCTCCCGTTTCTCTTCCTCCTCTCTCTCTCTCTCTCTCTCTCTCTCTCCCCCCCTTCTTCTTCTTCTCTCTCAGAATTCTCCAAAGCAATGTCCCAGAGAGCCAAATCCAAAAGCGCTCATTTTCCTGGATAATGTCTACTAGTCTCTCATTTCCATAACAGCACTCACAGCACATGTAGTGTCATAGCAATGTAAGGTAAAAGGTTAAGCTGGGACATCTAAAATTCTTTCTACATCAAAATCTGTGACTCTGTTAACTAATCTAGAAGGAACCTTAGAGGCCACCAAGTTTTACAGATGAGGAAATTGAGATTAATGAACCATGCCCCCCCCCAAAAAAAAACAATGCAATAAAAATAAAGTAAAAAAAAATGTGCTTCAAATTGCATTCAGAGTTCATCAGTTCTCTCTCTTGAGGTAGAAAGAAGTTTTCATCATGGATTCTTTGGAATTTCTTAGATCACTGTATTGCTGAGGTTCACAGTAGGTTATTGTTACTTTGATATTGCTTTTACCATGTACAATATCCTCCTCCTTCTGCTAACTTCATTTTGCATCAGTTTATTTAAGTCTTCCCAGTCCTATACCACAGTAGTACTCCATCGCAATCATAGACCACAACTTGTTCAGCCATTTCCCACTTCATAGGCATCCCCTCAATTTTCTGGAATGCTTTTTGATGGAAATAGTAACTAAGCAAGTCATTTCTCTCTCTCTGAACCTTGTGGGGAGGAAAATGAAAATCACAACTATTTTTTCAACATCTCAATGAACTAACAATGTATAAATCCCCCCAACACCTGATCGCCTAATATTAGAGCGTCGCTACTTCTTATACAAATACATGATAAACTAGATGATCTCACCTACTGTTGGAACAATTATTTGCTGTCCTTAGATAAGAGACTGCAGTTTTTTATAAAAAGGATTTCTTTCACAATTGTAAAAATATTTGGTCATTTCCCCTTGTCTCTTGCCCTTGAACCTGTAATATTTTCTTATTGTAAAATATATCCTTTCACTTGCATTCCAGATACTTTCCTTTTCTTCTTTGACTAATTCCCCTCTCTCTCGACTCTCCCTGGGCTGAGAAATAATTTACTTTTCTGCCTTAAATTGCTACAGAATGCTGCTGATTGCCAATGTACTCTAGGTAAGCCTGAAAGATTATAAAAAAAAAGTTTTTCTCTCCCCCAGAAATCTGAATTTGCTATTGTCAAGAGCAGATTTCTTAGCATGCTAATAAAGCTCTTTACTTTCAATTTGGCCTCCTGTGTTTGGCCCATATGAGAACCAGATCCCCATACTCAAGAGGCGGAGAGGATTGCCTTCATTTTCTTATCTATAAAATGAAGAAGTTGAGCGTGATGATGATGATGGTGATATTAGTAATAATAGTTAACACTTAATATGTACCAGGCACTGTGCTAAGCACCTTACAATAACTGCCTCATTTGATCTTCACAACAAGCCTAGAAGGTAGGTTCTATCAATATCCCAATTTTACAGTTGAGGAAATTCAAGCAAACATATACGAAGTGACTTTCCTAGCAGCACACAGCTAGTAAGTGTCTGAGTCTGGGGCCTCCTTGACTCCAGGTCTGTCATTCCATCTCCTGTGCTTTCTAGCTTTTTAGATGACCCCTAAGGTCTCTTCCTGCATGAAATCTATGAGCCTATGATCTTATAATTATTTTCCAATTTTAAATTCTATCATTCTAGGATGATAGGGCTAGGAGGGGAAGAATTCTTTATTGTTTCAATAAATCTGGGCAAGAAAAACCCTGAATAAAAGTGATAATTTCTTTGGTATTATAGGCCAATCATCCTGGACCCAGCAGACCCCACCAACAAAGTAGGGAATGGATACAAGTGGGATCTGATAGCTAAGGAGGCTTCCTATTGCCTTAGCCAGGCCTGTTCTCAACTGAAAGACGGAAGTCCCGTCTCAAGCTGGAATGTAAAGGTAATGACTCTTCCTTTGGGGCTGCAAAGATATCTATATATTCCCTATCTCCCTCCCCCCCCCCATGACTGTGGGATCCTGGCAGTCCAACAAAACCTCCCTGTGAATGAGTTCTGGACTAGATGAGCCAAATTCTATCCCTAGGATTGGCTCTTCCTGAGATCAGAGTCATTTTTCCTCAAATTACAGGTCTCTGTAGTCAAAGGCACAAAAATGGGTGACAAAGAATACTCAAGTGCACTTCTTAGGAGGGGTGATCCATGGACAACCAAAGATACTCACCAGCTCTCTTTTTCTCTCCTTCTCCATTTCTTCCCCAGGGAGCAAGAAATATAAGTGTGACTGTGATATGTCCTGGTTTAGGGAAGTGGGAATACTGTGTGAATCCCTATGACTCCATTCAAAAGATAAAAAAGGAAATTGAAAAGGTTAAAAAGATCCCCATAGATGATCAGAGGCTCTCCTTCAAGGAACCCAAGAGAAAGCCCCAGGTATTGATGGAACACAGCAACCTGGCAGAATATGACATCTTCTACAAAATAAAAATTGAAGTGCTTGTAATCAGTTCTGCCAGACACCATATCCATGTGAAATTTCCTGATAACACCTGCCAAACCTACCCCCTTGAAGACAGAGATACTGTCCTAATGGTGAAACAGCAGATTGAAGAGCAGAAAAAGTATCCTGTGAAAAATCAGATTCTGACATTCCAAGGTAAATTCCTTCGGCAGAGAAACACCCTCAGATACTTTGATATTCAAGATGGCGACACTCTGGAGTTGAAACTGATGTCCTGCAAATAAAAGGGGGAAATTGAAGACCAGAAAAGAGAAGGTGGTGTTGGCAAGAGCTTAGCAATTATGGGAACATCCTCACGCTCCCATCAGTGAAGCAAGCTCTACTCTAACTCCTATGCTTCCTGTTCCACCCTCCCCTCCATCTTCCATATTGAGTGTTAGACTAAGATGATTCTTTAACGGGACAGAAAAACTGTATACAAAAGTATAAAAAGATCCAGCTAAGTGAGAACTAAGTGAGAACAGCTATACTTGGGTTCTCAGTACCCTCCAGGAAGTACCTGCCTAGCTACTGTGATGATTCTGGAGGAGAGGAAAGAAGAAGTATTTAATTTTGATTTGGAATCTTTCTTAATTGATTCTTTTCCTCTCTTCTTAAATTAAGTTTTTAACTGCATTTTGCACTTCATAAATACTTTTGATTGCATTTTAATCTTGACATATGAAATTGTTTAAATGGTCTAACTTGGGTCTATCCCAAAATAGAGGGAAAGGAACCAGGAATGGTAGACCTGGCCCTTCCTTTTTAAACTACTCCTCTAAAAAGTCCTTCAATCCTTCTTTTCTTGTTCTTTGTCTTTCTTTTCTATGCTGAACTTAACAGGAGGAAAGGATACCTCTAGGGAGGGCCCATTTCATGGTCTTCTGGGTCAATCCAGCCCTTTGTTTATTGTACGGATCAATAAAATTTGTTTTATTTAGGACTTATCTTCTTGTTGATGTTTCTGGCTCCTTGTGTACAGGTCTCCTTGTGAACCCCAAGTCTAGCACAAAATAGACATTAATAAATGCTTGTTAGTTGATTAATTAACTAATTGGGATTCACCTCCAAGGGAATAAGAAACCGATATAAGGCTCCTATTATTCCTGTGGAGTCCAGGCATTGAAGAGCCAACAGTTAAAATTTTCTATATTTTCTCCTCCCACCAGCCCAATGCAAAACTAGTGTGATCTTTAAAATGAATTAAGAGAGATATAGTATCCATGATTAGGGAGGTGAGAGTCCTATTGTCCCCTATACCTGTCCCCTACCCTGTATAGAGTGTTCAGGAAAGGCTAATACGTCTAGTGTGAAGGCTCACTGAGCACTTCTCAGGGCTGCTCATCAACTTTGGGTGTCCATTCATCAACTAACTCTCCCCTGTGGCTCCACAAAGCTGTAGCATGTGCAGCCTCACACAAAGTAAAATTGTCTCAAGAGATGAGCTAAACCAGGCAACAGGCCTCAAATTTTCAGTGAGTTAAGAGGATGAATACCCCAAATATGTGAAGATTTTCTTTATTGGAATGGGCAGATGAGAACAATTTGTTTTCATTAAGTGCTTTGAGCTTGGTCAGACATTCAAAGACACCAAGGGTCATCCACTGAATCCTAGCCATCTTGATTTTTGTCTTGATAGTCTGGAGGAAAAGAGAAGACTGAAGACTTTGTGCAGTTTTGCCTCACTTAAATCCAATTCTTGTGCAACTCAACGTGTCATTTCTTTTTTTTTTTTAATTTTAATTTTATTTTATTTAATAATAACTTTGTATTGACAGAATCCATGCCAGGGTAATTTTTTACAACATTATCCCTTGCACTCGCTTATGTTTCGATTTTTCCCCTCCCTCCCTCCACCCCCCCCAAGATGGCAAGCAGTCCTATATATGTTAAATATGTTGCAGTATATCCTAGATACAATACATATTTGCAGAACCGAACAGTTCTCCTTCAACGTGTCATTTCAAGATGTCACTGATCCTTTTTAGAAAATAAAGGAGGAACAGAGGCTACATTTAGGGTATTGTGGAAATTCCTGGATGTCCCATTCTAGAAAGGCCACTAATCAACTGGAAAGCTTCTAACAGATAATTGAAATGGAAAGGGAGAAAACTCAATGGGATATGTACCAACCTGGATAATATAGAGAAAAATGATACTGTGGGACAAATAGTTATTGAGACACCCAGAAACAGCGAGGCAAGAAATATCACAGAAAGAAACCAACAGGAAAAATCCCTGGCCTCCAACATTTAAGCACAAATGCATAGTTTAGACAATAGCAATATAGACCAGAAATCCTCACAAGAAATTTGAACTCAGAGGTATTATCTTTGACTTGGTAGAATGAGAACAGGACTATTCCAGACATAAAAATTCTGCCAGGATATACCTCATTCAAAAGAATGAGAGAAAGAGACACAGACACAGACATAGACACAGATACAGATACAGAGAGATAGAAAGAGAGAGAGAGAAACTGAAACAGAGACAACAAAATACACATAGAGAGATAAATTATATTAAGAAGGCTTACTCATGTAAAGAATTCTGAGAACCAAGCAGAGATTGGGAGGGGAAATGAAGAATGGTGCGAATTTGGATAAAGATGAAAAGAGAAATATGATTTTTTTAAATTAAAACTATACCATAAACCACTGAAGAGTTGAGGAAACCCATATCAAAAGTCTGCTACAGTAGTGATGGGGGATTTTAGTTATCCAAACATCTGCTAGAGTCCTTTCTCAGTTTGGTCCCAGTGGGTAAAACTTGGAACAGTGAATGGACATTGGTAACAAGGCAGATTGAGTCTGGATGGAAGAAAAAATTTCCTAAAGATTGTTCAGCAGTGGAAATGGTTGCCTCAGTAGGAAAGGCATTCCTCTGCATTGGAAGGATTCAGGCAAAAGTTTGATGACTGCTTGTTGGGGAGCTTGCAAAGAGAATTCTTGGAGGCAGAGTCAAGATGGCAGAGAGTGAACAGGGCATTGCCTGGGCTTTCCCTAAGTTCCCTCAGAAACAAGACTAGATCATCAAGTCTCTGAATGGATTTTGGAGTGACAGAACCCACAAACATTTGGAGTATAATAATTTTCCAGCTTAAGATATCTCAGAAGGGGGGTAGCTAGATGGTGCAGTGGATAGAGCACCAGCCCTGAAGTCAGGAGGACCTGAGTTCAAATCCTGCCTCAGATACTTACCACTTCCTAGTTGTGTGATCCTGGCCAAGTCATTTAACCTCAATTGCCTCAACGGTGGGGGGAGAGATATCTCAGAAGGACTTCAGGAAAATCTGTCTCAATTGGGCATGGGAGAATGTAACCCAGCAGGAAGGCTCTTAGCCAAAATACAGCAGCATTGGCTACTCTGTCATGGTTCAGAAGGCCAGTGGATCAGCAGATCACCTGGGAGATTTCTACTGCAACCACAGAAGGCAAATTGTGAGCCTCCTAATACCAACATAACAGGCAAGAATTGGCCAGGCCACTCAGTGCAAGTGGGGAAGCCTGCAGTACCACTGGCCCCAGCCCAGTTCTCTTGGAAGAATTTCCCAAAAAAAAAAAAATCTTTAAAAAGAGATAGAAGAAAAATGGGGGAAAGAAATGAGAGCTATTCAGGAGAGTTATGAAAGTTTAGAGAGAAAGACAACACCTTGAAAAGAAAAGCACAGAAACTGACTGAAAAAAACAACTCTTTAAAAAATAAATTTGGTGAAAAGGAAATATATGTATATACTTAAGAAAACAACCCCTTAAAAATAAATTTAGTGAAATGGAAAAAATACTGGGAATTCTTGTTTGAATTCTAACTGGATGAGATGGTTGCTAAGGACCTTTTCAACTTTGTGATTCTGGAAGAGTCAAGTCACACTTGCTATCTAAATTGAGGACGAGCCATCTTCTCTTGATTCCTTCAGACCTCTTCCAAATAAAAATGGTGTACAAACAGTAAAAGTAATTGCAGCTGTCTCCATCACAAAATAACAACAAAAGGACCATTGAGAGATTTTTCTCTAAGAGAGCACAAGGAAAGGGAGAAAAAGGAAAGATGAATCTTAATTTGAAAAGAAAAAATTAAAAGGCTTAGAAAATTAAATTAAAATCTAACAAAACAAGTTGAAGAGGAAGAGTAGAAAGGGTTTTATCTGACTAAGAAGGAAAGGGTGTGGAGAAACTAGATAACTAGATTAAAGGACTAAAAAAGGAAATTGATAAATTAAACAAAATTTCAAAACTAGGGAAAAGGATAATTCACTGGGAAGAAAAGTCACTTGAGGATGAGGGCAAGAGAACCTGCGAGGACAAGATTGATTTCAAGAAGATTAAGCAAAAAATAACTAAAGAGAAAGGAATCTTCACAGAGTCAAAGGGGTTTTTAAAAATCCCTAATTCAGGGGGTGAAATATCATTAGATACAAATGGAGAAAAATATGAGCCAATTCTCATAACTTTGATTGTAAATTTATTAATCCAATAAAATGAAAAACAGTTGATAAAGACTACAAAATTTTACAATATGTTGTTTAGCAACACATCTAAAAAGCAAAAATATACATAGAATAAAAATGAGGGACTTAGAACAAAATTTACTTTGTATCAAGTGAATCTAAAAGATGAGTACTTGCAGCTGTACTCTCAAACAAAGCATACATAAAATTTGCAACATAAAAAGAGATTGAGTAAGAAAATGAGACAATTTCAATATTAAATTGATATGCTCCAAATTACTTTAGCCTTTACATTCATAAAGGAACAGTGAGCTGAATTTCAAGAAGACATAGATTGATACAATAATAAGAGGAGACTTTGATGTTTTCAAAGGGTTGAGCAAATCTAATGGAAAGATAAACAAAAGAGAATATAAAATTGAGCAAATAGCTGGAGAGACTAGTACTAAAACTAGAATAAGAAATGGAATGCATTTCTCAGAATCAGATGGAACCTTTACAAAAATTAAATTAAATACATAATAGAGCACAGAGATATTTCATATAAATAGGCAGAAATAGTAAGTTCATTTTTCAATAAAGTTATTTATTTACTTATTAGCAATAAAAATGTTAAACTCTTTGGAGAATACTAACAAAAGATATAGACCCAGATAAAAATTTGACAATAAAATCTTCAAAAATCAATAAATTAAATAAATTAAATCACAGAGAAAATGAATGCTTATGTGAAAGAAAAATTAAAATGATGAAATAACATACAAATATTTCTAAGATGCAGTTAAAGAAGTAGTTGAGGGGAAAGTATAGCACTAAAAAATGCAGTAGCAAAATAGAAAAAGAGAGGATTAATGAATTGAGTGTGCATTTTTAAAATTAGGAGACCAACAAATAAATCTAAAGATAACATTAAAGAGATGATTTTTAAAAACTAGAGTAATAATAAATAGGAAAAGCAGGGGAAAGCTATAGAAATGATATATAAGACTAAAAACTGAGTTCTTTGAAAAAACTAACAAAAGTGATAAACCTTTATCCAGTCTTACTAAAAAAAAAAAAAAAAAAAAAGAGGACAGAAAATAAAATCAATAAACTAACAAATTAGCAATGTGAAACCATAACAAAACCAGAAAAAAAATAAAATTGCCAGATTTAACCTTAAGGTTCTGTCCTAGAAAGGGTCAATGTGATTTGAGGTTTCTAAATAGGAAAACCAAGAAATGAAACGCAAAGAGCTATAAACATGAAAAGAGATCACAATTTAAGGTGTCATAGAAAAAGAGGGTTCATTGAAACTTCATATGGGCATCCCTAGATTTGCATTGGGCCCCAAGAAAAGGAGAATTGAACCTTGCCTCAAAAAGTCTCCTTTCTTCTTCTCCAACTCCTAAGTCTCAGGAGATCAGTCTTGGGAATTAGAGCATTTAAAAGCTTCCAGTTATAAGACTGGTGAGTACTAGACTGGAGAGTCAGCTTAAAGAGAAAGGTCAGTAAAACAATGTGAAACTACGCCCAAAGGGCTTTCAAAATGTGTATACTCTTTGACCCAGCAATAATACTACTAGGTAGCCCAACAAGATTTTTTTTAAAGGAAAGGACCTATGTGTGCAAAAAGTATTTAGAGCAGTTATTTTCATGATTGCCAAGAAATGGACATTGAAGGGACACCACCAGTTGGGGAATGACTGAACAAGTGATGGAACACTGTTGTGCTATAAAAAATGACAAGGGGAGAGGATTCTAGGAAGATGGTGGAGTAAGTTAGAAAATGTCTTCAGATTTCCCCCAAAAGAACAAATTTGCACCTCAAAGTGTACATAGACTGGTGAAAAAACAAAGACTATGGACAGAATAAGGCTCTGAAGAAAGATCCCAGGACAGGATTTAACCAGTGTGAAATGCAAATATCCCTAGGCTAGTTCCACAGAAACAGCCAGTGGCAGCCATCAGGTGTTTGGCAGGAACCTCAGCCAGAACCACAGAAACTTTCATCTCCCAGGCAGCATGCAGCATCAAGGGTCTAAGTCCAGGCAGAATGAGGGAACCTCCTCTGATGAGGAATGCTAGGTCCAGCTGTGCTGCATAGATATGACCCTGGGGGAGGAGGAAGCAGCACAACTGGTAAGTGCAGAAGCAGTGGGGCAGGAATATTGGTGGCTTCAGGCACTTGCATGAGGGGGGAACTTTTGATTTGGGGTTCCAGGTCAGAGGGAAGACCTGAAGTGAAGCTAGAGACATACCCCAATCCCAGGATTAGAGGTGCTTATACTAATAGTTCTTATTTTTTAAAAATAATGAACAAAAAAAAAAAGAAGAAAGAACCCCACCATGAAACTTACTATGGGAATAAGGAAGACTAGGGTTCATGTCCAAAGGAAGATGCTGAAGTAAAAAATAAAAAAAAAGCCTCTTCTACCCCAAAGAGTAACATTAAATGACTACCTGTCCAGAAAGAATATATAGAAGAATTCAGAAAAGAATTCAAAAATCCAGTGAGAGAGACTGAGGAAATTTTTTTTAAATAAAATAAAAACCATCCAAGAAAAACAACTAGAAAAGTAGATATAGAGTCTTTTTTATTTTTAATAGCCTTTTTATTTACAAGTTATATGCATAGGTAATTTTACAGCATTGATAATTGCCAAACTTTTTGTTCCAATTTTTCCCCTTCTTCCCCCCACCCCCTCCCCTAGATGGTAGGATGACCAAGACGTGTTAAATATATTAAAGTATAAATTAAATACAAAATAAGTATACATGACCAAACTGTTATTTTGCTCTACAAAAAGAATCGGATTCTGAAATATTGTGCAATTAGCCTCTGAAGGAAATCAAAAGGGCAGGCAGGCAAAAATATAGGAATTGGGAATTCTATGTAATGGTTCTTAGTCATCTCCCAGAGTTCTTTCGCTGGGTGTAACTGGTTCAGTTCATTACTGCTCCATTGGAAGTGATTTGGTTCATCTCATTGCTGAAGATGGCCAGGTCCATCAGAATTGATCATCATATAGTATTGTTGTTGAAGTGTATAATGATCTCCTGGCCTTACTCATTTCCCTCAGCATCAGTTCCTGTAAGTCTCTCCAGGCCTTTCTGAAATCATCCTGTTGGTCACTTCTTACCGAACAATAATATTCCATAATATTCATATACCACAGTTTATTTGGCCATTCTCCAATTGATGGGCATCCGCTCAGTTTCCAATTTCTAGCCACTACAAAGAGGGCTGCCACAAACATTCTTGCACATACAGGTTCCTTTCCCTTCTTTAGTATCTCTTTGGGGTATAAGCCCAGTAGTAACACTGCTGGATCAAAGGGTATGCACAGTTTGATAACTTTTTGAGCATAGTTCCAAATCACTCTCCAGAATGGCTGGATGTGTTCACAATTCCACCAACAATGTATCAGTGTCCCTGTTTTCCCGCATCCCCTCCAACATTCCACATTATTTTTCCCTGTCATTCTAGCCAATCTGACAGGTATTTAGTAGTATCTTAGAGGCATCTTAATTTGCATCTCTCTGATTAATAATGACTTGGAGCATCTTTTCATATGGCTAGAAATAGTTTCAATTTCTTCATCTGAGAATTGTCTGTTCATATCCTTTGACCATTTATCAATTGGAGAATGGCTTGATTTCTTATAGAGTCAATTCTCTATATATTTTGGAAATGAGGCCTTTATCAGAACCTTTGATTGTTAAAATGTTTTCCTAGTTTGATATAGAGTCTTAAAGAAGAAAATAATTCTTTGAAAATCAGAATTAGGCAAGTGGAAGCCAGTAAAGCTTTAAGAGATCAAGAAATTACAAAACAAAATATAAAGAATGAAAAAAAAGAACAGAATATGAAACATCTCATAAGAAAAACACAGACCCAGAAAACCAAGAGAAAAAAATACAAGAATAATTGGATGACCCGAAAGTTGTGACCAAAAAAAGAACATTGACACAGTAATGCAAGAAATAATCAATGAAAATTGTGCTGAAGTGTACTGAAGAACAGAAAGAGAAAGTAGAAATAGAAAAAAAAATCCAACAATCACACCTCAAAAAAAAAAAAACCATGGTAATATTATTGCCAAATTTTGAAAACCCCAGATAAGAGATAAAATTTTGCAAGAAAAAAACAACAAAAAATCAAATATCCTAGAGTTACAAGTAGATTGTACAGGATTTATCAACAGCCACAATAAAAGACCACAGGGTCTAGAATAATATATGCCAGCAATCGAAAGAACTAGGCCTGTGGCTGAAAGTATCATATCTAGCAAAATTATCCCTAATACTGAATCACAAAATCAACATTCAACAAACTTGCAGATTTTCAGAATTTTATCTCAATCAAATCTATACTTAATAGGAAATTTAACATATAAGAGCCAATATCAAAGATTAATTTCAACATGAACAAATCATTTATGTGTTGTGAATAGAAGGGTATACCTTATATTTAAGATTTATACCAGTTATTAGGTAGCTCAAAAGAAAGATTGGGGCAGAACAGAATATGATCTGATTCTAAAAAAAGATAAAAAATAGTAATTATGTTATACAAATGAGATGCAGAGAAAGAACTAGTACAGAGGTATTAGAGAGAGGAAGAGGACTCATAATTCTGAAAATCTACTCACATCAGGAATGGGTTAAATAGGGAACGATATAGAGAGAGAAAGAGAGACAGAGAGAGAAACAGAGAGAGACAGAGAGAGAGAGAGACAGAGACAGAGAGACAGAGACAGACAGAGAGAGAGAGAGAAACAGAGAGAGAGAGAGAGAAAGAGAGAGAGAGAGAGAGAGAGAGATATGAATGATAGTGGACAAGGTATAGAGATTAGTGAGAAATGGATAAAGGGGGAAAGGATAGCATAGGAGGAGGTGGGGTATATAAGGGTATTTAGATTAATTAAAGTGGAATAAGGTGTGTAGATTAATGGGAATGAGATAAAAAGGGAAGTAAAGGTTGGTGGAAGAAGATAAGGGAGGGATCCATAGGTAGAAGAGGTTAAGTAAATAGCAAGGCAAGTTAAGGAGCAGAATTAAATTTGAAGAGTTAGCAGGAATAGAAAATAAGAGATGCGCAGAAACATTACAACAAAGATCAGGAGCAGAATTTATTAGAAAAAAAAGTAGGTCTAGTAATCACTAATCTTAGACAAAGTCAAAATTAAAGATTCAATTGAGAGAGAAATCTACATTATGTATGTAAGTCATATTAATATTATTTTAGATGTATGTTTACATATAGGTGAATGTGTGTACATATGTATATATATATGCATGTAGGTCTATGTATAGTTTAGATATAGATATATGTCTGGGTCTGTAGACTGATGTGAATATATATAACATGTATTTAAAAATATGTTTGTGCTTAACTGCAGCCTGCTTGGGAGAGGTAGGGGGGATTAAAGAGGGAAAAAAAGAATAAATTTTAAAATGCAGAGCAAGGGCCAAAACATAACCTACAAGGAAGCAAAGAAAAGATGAATACTCATGAATATAATTTCTTCTATTACTATAAAAGCTTTCTTGAAATGGAAATTTACCATTATATATTTTGAATCTTCCCTGATGTTCTGCTGGGTACATAACAATGTTTTGTTTTGTTTTGTTTTTATTTTCCTTTTCTATCTTTCTTTTTTCTATTCTGTTTTTTCTTATTTTGTATTTAGTTCAATAAATAAAAAATATATTTTTTTAAAAGAAAGAAATTATAAGCAGGATGATTTTAGAAAAACCCGGGCAGATTTATATAAACTGATGAAAAATGAAGTGAACTAAACCAGGAGATCATTATACAAAGTAATAGCCAGTAATAGTAAGGATGATTAATTGTGAAAGACTGTTTAGTTACTGTCTTTAGTAGAGTAAAAGCTACTCTAATCAGTACAATAAGCCCCAAAAATTCCAAAGGACTAATGATGATAAATACTATCCACCTCCAAAGAAAGAATTGATGGTAAAAGAACTGAATTCTGCAATTGAAGGATACTTTTTTAAAATTTTCGTTTATTTTTCTTGCTTTTTTCCCCCAAGATGGCTAATATGGAAATGTTTTACATGACTTTACATGTATAATTGACGTCGTACCACTTCCCTTCTCACTGTGGGTGAAGGAGCTAGAGATAGAGGATTCCGAATTTGAAATATTTAAAACAATGTTAAAATAAAATATAACTATTTAAAGGAAAAGATGGAGGCAGTTCTAGGAAACAATCTAGGAATAGGAATTTTTGCAGGGCCTTTTGGAAATATGATCCCTAAGACTGGATGATTTTCTTTGAGGCTCAGATACTCTAGCCAACCAAGCTGTGGAAAAAGGTGAGGACCAAGGAAGTTCTGTGAGAGTCATGTTTCCAGAAATATATATAGAGAGAGATATATAGATATGTAGATATAGATATAGATACACACATACACACACACACACATATTAAAAAAACACACATAACACATAAGGGATTCAGATAATGAAGCTAATAAAGATGAGAAGATGGGCATCCTAGGGAATGAGGTCACCTGATCTTTGGCAGTAGGTTACCTGAACTTGCCAATATCCCAGACAATGTAAAAACCCAGGGAACCAAACCAGAAGAAGAGGTAGGTTTATGATTCCCCATAAGACAGAAGAAAGCAAGGGGAAGACCCAGAATTCCCAGATACTAACTGCCTGGCTCACTTTTATCCCAGCCTTCTAGAAAACATATAGAATTGAACATATAGCTATATTCTCTATAGAGAGAGAAACTTGAGCTAAAAAACTTATGAAGTATTTTGATGGGACTGCTAAAGAATATATGCATTTCTCAATCATATGTAAAACTTTAAAAATCGACCATGTCTTAAAGCACAAAGATATTTTTCTATTGTCCCTAGTGGAACATGTCCACAAGACCATCTCTATTTACTTTCACATGATTCTTCTTGCTGAGTCTAAGTAAATCAGATAATGTCCAGTTCTCCCCAAAACATCCATGAGCCACTTCGATCACTGTTTAATTACCAGGTCAAGTGATTGACAACTTTTTACCAAATAAAAGAGAAAACTCTTGGGAAACTTATTCACTTCCCTAAGCTCAAGTTTCTTGGGGTATATTTAATCACCAAGGGGCATCTCTATCCATTCAACTGATCTTGCTCTGCAAAAGAATATGGAAAAAAAACAAGCTCTTCTCTTGTCTTTTTCTCAAAATTGAGATTTCCTGGTGCTAGAAGAACTAGCTTTCACTGAATTAGAAAGGATAAGAACACAGAAATATCTCAGGTTTGTGGATGGACAATCATTTCCATTTCATTTCCCGGGAGGGTTCTGGGGAATCTCATACTTAGCTTCACAGTTTGCATATATTTCACCAGGCAGAACTGCTGAGTAAATGCTATGTTCTCTATAATTCTGAAAGAATCTGTGTTCCTCCATCCCTCAGGTCCATTTTTCGCTCTGTGGGACAGCACTGACTTATCATGCAGTGTTTGCATTTGTGAATTTAGTCAATTGGAACTTAGGTCTAGGCCCCACATCTGGACAAATCACAATTCCTTCTTTTTTTATTTTTAAAATTTAAAGCTACATACAAAGATAGTTTCTGCTTCCTTGATTAGGTCTCTCCTTGCTCCCTTTTAACTTTTCCCAAAATATTTCTCACTGCTCGATGTTGCCATTGTTGTTATCTATCCTTAGTTTCTGAAAAGAACTAATGACATTATATTGTTGGGGTCAGCCTTCAGTGTGTTCAGCTGTAGCTGACCCATTGAATATGAGTTTGTAAAGCTCTGCTGCAGCTTGGACAAAAGTAATCCATTACAACATTTGGGATGAAGCTGTCTCTGGATTTGTGCAGCTCATATTTCTTTTGTGACTCATGGAGTACAATGACATCTTTGTTGTGGACACTGCCACGCTGGACAATCCTGTGCCAGAGTCTCCCATGTCTCACAATTGAAACTAAAGTACTTCAAAGAGACCTTGACAATGGGCGCCCCAAGGCAAGATTGTCAGGAAATTCAATGTCAAAAGATTAGATACTTCTCCATAAGGGAATATTTCATTGCTGATCTTAGGGAAAGCTGAATCAGCACACAATTAACAATAGTGGAGCAGAAAAGGATCAGGAAGCTTTCAGAGATCTGGTGTACAGCACCACATTTGCTTGTCTGGGTCAGAACACTCACGAACATCAGAAGTGGCTTGATGAAAATGGTGGAGAAATTCAGAAGCTGATAAACAAGAAATGAGAATTCCACAAGGTTTACCATCATCGTGCACAGTAACAATAATGTTGTGATGATGATCAAAGATGAAAGACCTGAGCAATACAATGATCCAAGACAACTCCAAAGGCCTCATGATGAAAAAAATGCTATCTATCTTCAGAATGAGAACTGATGAACTCTGGGAGCAAATTGAGAGTGAAATAATTTTCTAACTTTCTTTTGTTTTTTTAGTTATTCTATGGTAAATATGAAAATGTTTTGCATAACTTCCCATATATAATTAATATTAACTTTCTTTGCCTTCTCAGTGAATGTGGTAGAAAGGGAAGGAGGAAGAAAATTTAGTATTCATAATTAAAAAATAAAAGAGTATCTAAAATAAATAAATTGCTTTGATGAATGTATATAAAATGACATACTAAATAAATAAATTCCCTCTCCTGCGTTGCTTCTGTGGTGGCAACAACTTGATTCTTCCCTCCTTGCAATTTGGTTTTTTTTCTTAAAAGGTATTTAAGGATCACAGCATAGTATTTTCACCTTTTTGTAGTTGTTGTTTGTTTGCTTGTTTTTTTTTTCTTTCTCATTTTTTCCCCTTTTGATTTGATTTTTCTTGTTCAGCATGACAAATGTGAAATATGTTTAGAAGAATTACATATGTTTAAGCTATATTGAATTACATACTGTCTAGGGAAGAGTGGCGAGGAGAGGGAAGGAGAAAAATATGGAATACAAAAATATGGGATAACAAAGTGAATGTTAAAAAAAACTATCTTTGCATGTATTTTTAAAAAATAAAAAGCCATTATGATTTTAAAAGGTATTCATATATTCCTTAAGACTTAGGTGAATTTCCACTCTTTCTGTTAAGGTTTGCTTGCATTTTTGTTTTTTCTTCTCAGGTTATTTTTACCTTCTTTCTAAATCCGATCTTTCTTGTGCAACAAGATAACTGTATAAATATGTATACATATAGTGTATTTAACATATACTTTAACATATTTAATATGTATGGGATTACCTGCCATCTAGGGGAGGGGGATTGATGAGATAACGGTTCTCTAGTTCACATATAATTAGTACTTAGTGTGATATGTTGATGTAATGGTTCTACAGTTGGCACATGCTCAGTGTGCTATAGTGATGTAATTATATTAAGATCTTTAAGGGCTGAGACCATTGGAGATGACAGAGTGTACTCGAGCTCAATCTCAGACTCCAGACTCCAGACTCTATCCCTGACCATCCTTGTGGTGACTCTCCTGCTAAGACCAAGGCCCATCCAGAAATCCTCAAGAAAGCCAGTCTGGACATTACACAAGACCAAGAAGAATTTGCAGATGTCATATTAGGTTCTAAGGCCAATATGCCAAGTTATCAATCAATCAAGGAATAGAATTATAGCTATTCCCACTCAATGCAAGGTAAACACCATCTGTCTTGAGGTGGGGCTGTTGTCTGAAAGTGAAAGGGGAGATGAGTACAGAACAGTTGTTCTAAGATGTGATAGGGTTGATCTTTATAAGTCAGGGTAGGCAAAATCACAGGAGAAAGAAAGAAAAAAGGAAAGAAAGAAAGAGAGAGAGAGAAAGAAGAAAGAGAGAGAAAGAAAGAAAGAAAGAAAGAAAAAGAAAGAAAGAAGAAAGAAAGAAAGAAAGAAAGAAAGAAAGAAAGAAAGAAAGAAAGAAGAAAGAAAGAAAGGAAGGAAGGAAGGAAGGAAGGAAGGAAGGAAGGAAGGAAGGAAGGAAGGAAGGAAGGAAGGAAGGAAGGAAGGAAGGAAGGAAGGAGGGAGGGAAGGAGGGAGAGAGAGAGAGAGGGAGGGAGGAAGGAAGAGAAGAAGGGAGGAAGGAAGGAAGGAAGGAAGTGAGGGAGGAAGGAAGGAAGGAAGGGAGGGAGGAAGGATGGGAGGAAGGAAGAAAAAGAAAGAGAGAAAGAAAGAAAGAAAGAAAGAAAGAAAGAAAGAAAGAAAGAAAGAAAGAAGGAAAGAAAGAAAGAAAGAAAGAAAGATATACTGAGAGCTAGGTGCCATAGTGATTAGAGTACTGACCCTGAAGTCAGGAGAATTTGAGTTCAAATTTAATCTCATATACTTACTATCTGGGTGACCCTGGGCAAGTCACTTAATCCCATTGCATTATCCCAAGCCTCCTCCTGCCCAAAAGGTGGGAGAGGGGGAATATGTTACAGAAACCTGTCATTTCCAGGTTTCTACTTCTACAATCTATAAAATGGAATATAATTAGAAGCCAAATTGTGAAGGTTCCCAGGCTCATACAGCTAGTAAGTGATTGAGGCCAGATTTGAACTCATGAAGTCTCCCTAATTCCCCATTTCATCTCCCCATTTCCTTGGCATGGGAAATCATTCCATCCATATTCTGGAAAAGTGTTAGCAGTTAGCATTGCCATGGAATCAGTTGTGCAAGGTCACACAGCTAGTAAATGACAATGGTCAAATCTGAGCTCAGATCTTCCTCATCTCCATGAGGCCATAGAGGAAAAACTACTTTTAACCTGACAAGACACCCAACCTGAGTTCAGATCCTGACTTCCTCAGTTTACCTCTCTAATCCTGAGCTGTCCATATGCTCCTTATGACCAACACACTAATCCCCATACTAGAACTTAAATAATAAACTAAATTGTGTTTTCATTTTTAAGAGGGGCTTCTTGCAGAACCAAGAACCTGGACCTGCCCTGTGTTCCACCCTGATTACCCATTACTCCCCTTCTCACTCTCTGTGACCCAATCAAACCGGCCTTTAATACTCCCTTCTTCCTTGGCTTCCCTGCCCATCCCCAAAGCTGAGACTACCTTCCTTCCCTCTGTCTCTTTATTCAGGGATGTCAAACTCAAATAAAAGGGCAGGCACTAAGGATCCTTCCACAAAGATCCCCATGGTTTCATATTGACTTAGAAAACCATAAATTAATACTATGGGGAGGGGTTGGATTTTAATTTATTTTCTTAAATATTCCCCAATGACATTTTCATCTAGTCCAGGCCACACTGAGGGTTAAAATATTTGCCATTTCTATCTCAGAATATCTGATTTCCTTTAACACTCAGTTCAGGTGTCGCCTTCTACCTGAAGTCCTTTCTAATCTCAGAGCTACCAGAGAGAGAGTCAGGTGGTCAGTGGATAGAGTACTGGTCCTGAAGCAGACACACAATGTGATCTTAGGGAAATTGTTGATTTCAAATCTGGGCCCAGACACTTACTCACTGTGTGGCCCTGTGTAAGTGTCTTATGCTCGGTCTGCCTCAGTTTTTTCAACTGTAGAATGAATAGGTGTTATTATAATCACCTATCTCCTGGGATAATTGGAAGAATCAAATGAAATAGTATTTGTAAGGTACTTAACACAGTGCTGGACACTTAATAAATGCCTACTTCCGAAAGGGACCTGTATGTGCCAAAATGTTTGTGGCAGCCCTGTTTGTAGTGGCTAGAAGCTGGAAAATAAAAGGATGCCCATCATTTGGAGAATGGTTGAATAAATTATGATATATGAATGTTATGGAATATTATTGTTCTGTAAGGAATGACCAGCGGGATGAACACAGAGAGGACTGGCGAGGCTTACATGAACTGATGCTAAGTGACATGAGCAGAACTAGGAGATCA